>NC_081553.1:48683727-48843727 GCF_963082655.1 Stomoxys calcitrans | reverse complement strand
ATATAGAAGCTATATCTAAATCTGAAGCGATATGGCCCATTTGCAATCCCCAACGACCTACATCAATACTCAGTATCTGTGCAAAATTTCAAGCGGATAGCGTTACGCTTTCGACTGCTATCGTGATTTCTACAGACGGATGGACGGACATGGCTAGATTGTTTCAGATCGTAGAGAGGATCAAGAATATGTATACTTTATGGGGCCCTAGAACCCAGAAATATCAACCTCCGGTTCGTCGTATAATTCTTAGACGATTTAACGATGTCCGTGTGTCTGCCCGTCCGTCTGTTGTAATCACTCTACAGCCTTCAAAAATTGAGATATTGAGCTGAAATTTGGCACTTATAAGTGTTTTTGATGCACGCTCGTCAAGTTTTTGAACGGGCCAAATCAGACCATATTTGGATATAGCTGCCATATAGACTAGTCTGCCGATAAAGGGTCTGAAGCCCAAAAAGCTTTATTTAATTCCCGATTTCCCTGAAGTTTGAAACAGAGTGTTATTTAAAGCCTCCCGATATCTGCCTCGAATATGGTTCAGATCGGATTATATTTGATATAGCTGCCATATAGACCGATCTGCTGATAAAGGGTCTGAAGCCCATAAAAGATTCATTTTTTAACCGATTGCGCTGAAATTTGAAACAGTGGCTTATTTTAAGCCTCCTGACATCTGCCTCGAATATGGTTCAGATGGGACTATATTTAGATCTAGCTGCCGTATAGACCGATCTGCCGGTAAAGGGTCTGAAGCCTATAAAAGCTTAATTTTTTATCCGATTTCGCTGAAATTTAAACAAAGAGTGGTTTTAGGCCTCCAGACATCTAACATAATAACTGACCTAAATATGGTTCAGATCGGACTATATTTGGATATAGCTACCATATAGAGCGATCTGCCGATAATGGATCTGAAGCCTATAAAAGCTTTATTTTTTATCCGATTTCGCTGAAATTAGGAACAAAGAGTAGCTTTGGGCCTCCAGACATCTAACCCAAATATGGTTCAGATCGGACTATACTTGGATATAGCTGCCATATAAACCGAACAGCCGATAAAAGGTCTGAAGCCCATAAAAGCTTTATTTATTACCCGATTTCCTTGAAATTTGAAATAGTTCGTTATTTAAGGCCTCCCGACGTTTGACCTTAATATTATTCACATCGGACTATATTTAGATATAGCTGTCATATAGACCTATATCCAGATAAAGGGTCTGAATCCCATAAAAGCTTTGTTTATTAACCGACTTCGCTGAAATTTGACACAGTGGGTAGTTTTAGGTCTACCGTCATCCGTCTCAAATATGGTTCGGATCGAACTATATTTAGATAAAGCTGTCATACAGACCGATTTCTTAATGTCCCTGCCGAGTTTGGGTGCATAAGTTATCCAATTTTCACCAGATTGTGTCAAAAGGGATTTACATTTATACCCGAGGTGGTGGGTATCCAAAGTTTGGCCCAGCCGAACTTAATGCCTTTTTACTTGTTTCTTGTTTTAATTTATTTCAATGGCTATTATTCAACTAAAACTAAAATCTCTTTAAAACTTAGCGCTATGCTATCTAAATCTGTTGAATTTATCTCATTCACTCAATGAGTTCTAAACCATTCATTGTATGGCATATCCAGGATTTAAGCCCACTTCACATAACTTCAACTACTCCTCCTCCTCCTCCCCTTATCAGCACCCTTCAGTTAAAACAAAATACCTGTCCATTTATATTAAACTTTATAGTACACTTAGTTTTATTACTATTCTGTTTACTAAAGCATGAAATTAAAATAGACTGTTTGGCCACTCAGTCGGAGTGAGTGAATGAATGAAGGCGGCACGAAGTGAAGGTATGCCATGGACGGCCACCACTCACTCAAGCGGTTGATGTTGCAAAATTGTAAAGCACAACAGATTTGAATAGAAGAATGGGCGGAACAAAAAAACGGTTTCTTCATAAAATCCCAATCAAGTTGTACAACATGAGGCAAAATGAAATCATTTACATCGTTACAGCACAAGATATGAATAGAATTAAAACAATTAAAATAATAAAGAGGTCCAATGAAGATTTAACTACAATTGAGTCCTTAGGGTATTACAGGACGGACGTTGATGGTGGTGAAGCATTGCAATAATGCGAGAATGAGACCATAGACTAGGCTATAGTCATAGATTAGGAGGTTCTTGAACGCTTCACAAACATTTGAAATGAACAGTAAATGTTAAAGAAGGAAAGAAGGCAAAACGAAGTTTATAAAGAATTTAATTTTAATGCTTATTTTAAGTCACTCAATTTATCAGATTTTTTTTTTTAATTCCAATTTTAAGAGAAGTTTCATTACAAAAAAAAGGAACAATAATGGGGTACTAAAAAATTAATTTTTTTTTTTTAAAGAATTGAAATGGAATCACCACAAATCTTTTAATTAAAACAAACTTCGAAAAATGTTGCCACTGTAATCAAAAATTGAGCTCCAACGGTATATTTATTTTTATAATCTTTTGTTATTATACCCTCCACTATAGAATGGGGGTATACTAATTTCGACATTCTGTTTGTAACACCTCGAAATATGCGTCTGAGACCCCAAAAAGTATACATGTCCTTGATCTAGCCATGTCCGTCCGTCTGTCTGTCCGTCTGTCTGTCCGTCCATATGTCCGTCCATTTGTCCGTCCATCTGTCCGTCCATCTGTCCGTATACATGTCCTTGATCTAGCCATGTCCGTCCGTCTGTTTGTCCGTCTGTCCGTCTGTCTGTCCGTCCATCTGTCGAGGGAGTAAAGCTAGCCGATTGAAATTTTGCACAAATACTTTTTATTAGCGTAGGTCGGTTGGGATTTAAAATGGACCAAATCGGTCCATGTTTCGATATAACTGCCATATAAAACGATCTTGGGTCTTGACTTCTTGAGTCGCTAGAAAGCGCAATTCTCATCCGATTTGGCTGAAATTTTGCATGAGGTGTTTTGTTATGGCTTCCAATAACTGTGCTAAGAATGGCGCAAATCGGTAGATAACTTGATATAGCTGTCATATAACCCGATCTGGGATCTTGACTTTTTGAGCCTTTAGAGGCCGCAATTTTCATCCGATTTGGCAGAAATTTTGTACAACGGCTTCTCTCACGACCATCAACATACGTGTCTATTATGGTCTGAATGAATCCATAACTAGATACAGCTCCCATATAAACCTATCTCCCGATTTTGGTTCTTGAGCCCCTACAAGGTGCAATTCTTATCCTTATCAACTGAAATATTGCGCAATGACTTCTACAATGTTCAGCATTCATTTATGGTCCTAACCGGACTATAACTTGATATAGCTCCAATAGCATAACAGTTCTAATTCAATATTCTTTGTTTGTCTAAAAAGAGATACCGCGCATAGAACTCGACAAATGCGATCCATGGTGGAGGGTATATAAGATTCGGCCCGGCGGACTTAGCGCGCTTTTACTTATGATACCCGTCACCACTACTGTGGTACAGGGTATTATAACTTAAAGCATTTGTTTGTAACACCCAGAAGGAGGAGAGGTCGACCCATTGACAAGTTTGCCTATCAACTCAGAATCACTTTCCGATTCGATTTAGCTATGTCCCCCTGTCTGTCCGTCTGTCCATGTTATTTTGTGTACAAAGTACAGGTCGCAATTTTCATCCGATCGTCTCAAAATTTGGTACAAGCATGTTTTTCGTCCTAGAGGCTAAGACTATTGAAACTGGAAAAAATCGGTTCAGATTTGGATATAGCTCCCACATATATGTTCGTCGGATTTGCAGTAATAATGCAATAAAATGGTCATTTATCAGCCGATTCTCTCGAAATTTGGCAAGAAGGATTTTTTATTGACTCTTGACATTACTGTTGAATTTCATGGAAATCGGCCCAGATTAAGATATAGCTCTCACTTATATATATCGCCCGATTTTATTTTCTAGAATCACAGCAAGCGCATTTATTGACCAATCTTGCCAGAATTCTGCACAATGCTGTCCTCCACGTATACCACAATATCAGAGAAGTTTGATGAAAATCGGTTCAGATTTAGATATAGCTCCCATATATATGTTCGTTCAATTTTGAGAAATTTTGCAATAAAGTGCTCATTTGTCAACGGATTCTCTCGTTATTTGGCAGGAAGGATTTTTTTATGATTTTCGACATTGCAGGTGAATTTCATAAAAATCGGTTCGTATTTGGATATAGCTCCCATATATATGGTCATTTGTTAACCGATTCTCTCGAGATTTGACAGGAAGGATTTTCTTAAGACTCCCGACATTACACGTGACATTTCATAGAAATCGGTTCAGATTTAGATACAGCTATCATATATGTATATCGCCCTATTTCCACTTCTAGAGCCATTGCAAGCGTATTTATTGGCCAATCTTGCCAAAACTTTGTACAACGCTTTCCTCAACAACTACCACAATATCTAAGAAGTTTGATGGAAATCGGTTCAGATTTAGCTATAGCTCCCATATATATGTTCGTCCGATTTTGAGAAATATTGCAATAAAGTGCTCATTTGTTACCGAATTCTTTCGTAATTTCGTAAGAGAGATTTTCTTATGATTTTCGACATTACTGGTGGTTTTCATAGAAATCGGTTCAGATTTAGATATAGCTGTCATATATGTATATCGCCCGATTTTTACTTTTAAAGCCACTGCAAGCGCTTTTTCCGACCATTCTTGCCAAAACTTTCAACAATGCTTTCCTCAACAACTACCATAATATCTAAGAAGTTTGCTTCAAATCGGTTCAGATTTAGATATAGCTCCCATATATATGTTCGCCCGATTTTGAGAAATATGGCAATAAAGTGCTAATTTGTTAACCGATTCTGTCGAAATTTGGCAGGAAGGATTCTCTTACGACTCTCTACATTACTGATGAATTTAAAAAAAAAATCGGGTCAGATTTAGATATAGCTGTCATATATGTATAACGCCCGATTTTCCCTCCAAGGGCAACTGCAAGCGCATTTATCAAATTTGGTTCATAATTGGATATAGCACCCATATTGTACTTATAGGGTAGGTGTAGAGTACTATACAGTCGGCACCTCCCACCTTTTGCCCTTCTTTACTGATTTTTAATTTTTTTGAATTATATGTTCTGATCTTTTTCTTTTATATCTTTTTATATGATTTTATGAATTGATGTGTACTGAAAAATCTTCCTTTATCTTTGATATGCATATGCTTCCATTCCTATTCCTTTATTCCTCTGTGTAAGTCTTTTACAGCCTTACCAAATTAAAACTCAAAACTTTATGGGAGAGAAAAAAATGTCCTTAAAGGGATTTAAAATTAAATTTAAATTGCAACTTCTGGCACTTAATGTTCAAATTGCCACAAAAACACAAGAAAAAAAAAAACAACAACACACCAGCAGACTTAAGCGCCAAACAACTGACCATGGGAAATAACAAAAGTAAGTTGAGAGTAAACGATCTGTGGATATTTTCCACTTTCATTTCATTTTCATATTCGTGCTTTTACGAGACAAACGCTCATGCATACCCAGACATACTCTACTTACAGTAAATTTTTACTGCAACAACAAAGCACTTGAGAAACATAAAAAGTTTTAAAGTCAGTTGGGTTTGCTATGCTTTTTGCTCTCATTTGCAATCATCAAATGGGACATACATTCATTCACACACACACATTCACACACAAACACACACACACATACATACACTTTAAATCCTTATGTGTAAGATTTCCAAGCTTGTGTTTGTTTCCATGAGGGCCTACAACTGATGTTTGTGCACATCACGGCAGCTGGACAATTTATAGCCTTTCTAGGCGGCAAAAAACAACGAAAACAAAATTAAGGTCCCATGCACCCAGAATTGTCTGTTATATTGTTGCTGAAGCGTAAGCTCTAGCGCGATGTCTCGGTTTTTTATTATTCAAATACAAACTTTTATTGCTGACTATTTGTCAGCTTGTCCGTCCATGGGTCTTCGGTGGTAAAACATCAAAATTCTCTAACTCCTTGCATCTCCTATGGATATTGCTCATAGTGCATCTCGGCCGCTGAGAAGTAATATTTGTTATTACCCATACATGCATTACATTTAGTGTGTTTTATGGCTCCTATTTACGTATGATAGAATTGTCTGTCAGTATTGTAATGGTATCGTTTGGCTGGCTGACTGGACCAAAGTGTGTCGTTTAGTCCTATTTTAAAGATACGTTTACTTTTTCAATGTTGCACAGTGGGATGGAAAAAAACGGTAAGGAAAGGCAAAAGTTGGGCGGGGTCGACTTTATAATACCCTACACCTACCCTTTAGGTACAAAGAGGCGGCTATGTCTATTTCTATACCAATTTTGATGGACCTCGCCGGATGTTTTCAGATGGTTTATTAAACAATCCGCATCACATTTCGAGTAAATATGTTCAAACTGTAATAAATACAGTTCACAACTAACAACATTATTGCAAATTACCCAAAACTTAACGAACATATATATGGGAGCCATATTTAATTCCAAACCGACTTTGAGCAAACTTCTCAGATAATGCGGTTCTCAACGAGAAAGGGGTTGTGCAATATTGTGGCAAGATTGGTCAAAAATGCGCTTGCAGTGGCTCTAGAAATAAAAATCGGGAGATATACATATATGACAGCTATATCTAAACCTAGGCCGATTTCTATGAAATTCCCCAGTGATATTCAGAGTCATAAGAAAATCCTTCCTGCCAAATTTCGAGAGAATCGGTTAACAAATGAGCTCTTTATTGCAATATTTCTCAAAATCGGATAAACATATATATGGGAGCTATATCTAAATCGGAACCGATTTCGACCAAACTATATAAACATTGTGGAAGTCATCGAGGAAAGCGTGATACAACATTTTGAGAAGATTGGTCAATAAATGAGCTTGCCGTGGCTCTAGGAGTGAAAATCAGACGATATATATATGAGAGCTATATCTTAATCTGGACCGATTTCTATGAAATTCACCGATAATGTCGAGAGTTAAGAAAAAATCCTTCCTGCCAAATATCAAGAGAATCGGTTAACAAATAACCATTTTATTTCATTATTACTGCAAATCGGATGAACACATATATGGAAGCTATATCCAAATCTGAACCGATTTCTATGAAATTCACCTGTAATATCGTGAGTCATAAGAAAATCCATCCTGCCAAACTTCGAGAGAATCGGTTAACAAATGACCATATCATTGCAGCATTACTGCAAATCGTACGAACATATATATGGGAGCTATATCCAAATCTGAACCGATATTTTCCGATTTCAATGGGCTTTGTCCCTAGGCCGAAGAACATGCCCATACCAAATTTGAAGACGATCGGATGAAAATTACAACTTGTAGCTTGTACACAAATTAATATGAACAAACAGACGGACAGACAGATAGACAGACGGACAGACAGACGGACAGACAGACGGACAGACAGACGGACAGACAGACGGACAGATAGACGGACAGATAGACGGACAGATAGACGGACAGATAGACGGACAGACAGACAGACGAAAAGACAGACGGACAGACAGATAGACGGACAAACATACAGACAGATGGATAGACTGACAGACGGACAGACAGACAGACGGACAAACAGACAGACGGACAGACAGACAGGCGGACATAGCTAAATCGAATCAGAAAGTGGCGATCGGTAAACTTATCAACGGGTTTATCTCTCTTCCTTTTGGGTGTTACAAACAAATTTACCAAGTTATAATACTCTGTACCACAGTAGTGGTATTAAACTGATAAAAAAATATGCCCCTTGAGAACGGATAGCGATAACTCCTGAAATTTGAAGTGTTTTGAGCTGGAGTGTCGTCGTAACACATATGAAGATTTGTCGGCACGAACAATTTTTCCAAATGCCGAGGTAACCAACTTAAGGGCCCTGCCAAGAGGCTCCCGTACCACGTAGGGCCTTAAGATTTTACGCATAAGTTTTTTCTTTTTTTAAAAAGTTTTTTCGATTCTATCCCACTGTGTGTCGAGAGGAATTCCAAGTTGAAGGCGTAAAACATGTCCCCTATATATGCAGTGTATTGCGTTGGCAATTAGGATAGTTAAGGGTTGGAGGGGGAAAGAGGGAGTAGTGTTTATTGAAATTAGTCTTAAATTTCTGAACATTAATGTCGGTGGGATAGACATTAGCCGGAAGTCGATTCCACATACTGGAATGGTTCGGGCGAAAAATGAATTATCTCGGTAATTCATGGTTCGGTGGACTGGCCAATTAATTACAAGCGAGTGTCAGTTCCTGGCAAGTCTTGTCTGACTGGTCAATATCTATACCGTCGATAGATATCTACGATTGAAGTGTGTCAGTGAATCGCTTTTGAGACAAGAAACAGCACTGCGTCTTCTGTGCGTTAAAGTTCACTCTGTTTATTCTACCCAACTCGGAAATGATCAACAAATCCTGGGAGTCTTATTCATAATGCGTCACCTGTTCACAATTTCTTGAGGACTAGGCCTATGGTCGAATGAATATGAATGACACAGACCACTGTCATCGGCAAATGAGTAGACTGGATTCGAAGCCTGACCCAATAGATCGTCAATGAAAATAAGAAAAAGGGAAAGGACAGAGCCTTGTGGCTCTGCAGTCAATGTATACTCATCTGATGAGATCCCATCTACAACAACGCATACGAGTTGTGCGGTCTCTGAGAAAGCTCGATATAAATCGAACGAAGTTATTACCGACACCAAAAACGACAAGCTTTAAAGTGCACCGTTCCAGATCCTAGCAAATGCCTTGGAAGTATCCAGAGCTACGACATTACCCTCACCAAACTGATGGATAGAGCGACTACATCATTCCGACAAAAATGTCATTAGGTCTCCTGTAGAACAATTTCTGCGGAACCCGTACTGTCTGTCGCTAAAAAGGCCATTGGACTCTAAGTATCTGACAAGATGACGGTTAACCATACTCTTCATAACCTTGGAGAGAGCGAAGCCTATCGCAATTGGCCGGTAATTCGCAGTGTTGTTCGCCGCACTTTTTTGGGGATGGGCTGAACGTTCGCAATCTTCTAACTCGCCGGGAAAACTCCCACAAGGTTGAAAAGATTGCGTAGTGGCCGAGCATGCGTCGAAGAACACTAACAAACGACAAGTGTTGATATACCGTCCGGTCCCGGAGATTTATTAACGTCGATATCCGCAAGGATCTAAGGCTATACCTGAACGGCTAATGTTTGGTACTACCCTCTTCCAACTTACGGTGCGTAACCTAGCGTATGTGAACAGAGGTATAGACAAATAAATAGGGGGATAATTGTTAACATTATGATTAGTTTTCCACTCAAACACTTGAAGTACTCTCTCATCTGCTTTTGCAGACGATATACCTGAACGGCTTATGTTTGGTACTATCCTCTTCCAACTTATCGTTGCGTATGTGAACAGAGGTATACACAAATGAACAGGGGGATAATTATTAAAATTATGATTAGTTTTCCACTCAAATACTTGAAGTACTCTCTCGCCCACCTTTTCAAGCACCCATACATCGGAAGCACTCCACAAAGACGCGTATCCATGAGTTTTGTTAGGTTCCTAATAAGCTGATAATAAACTTCCGTAGACCATCAACAAATGAATAATCCAAAATTTCATCTTCTGTCCATTGAAATCGATTTATAATGCCCAAAAGTATGCCACGTTTCTTGTAAAACCAAATTTTTATGCACTTTTTAATTGCTCTGGGGTCACAATACGCGCTCTTTTATCAACTTCCCTAAAAAAAAAGAGCAAATGTAGCAATTTATTTTCGGCAATATAAAAATTTTACAACCACAGTGTTTTTTCTCACAGTGTGGTCGTAAAAAAATGTTTTCTCACAATCATACAATATGAAGTTTATAGCGCGAAACATAGACAAGAGATAAGCGGGACATAAAAAAACAATTTAATTTCTCTTTTTTTTCCTTCGTTTCAGGCTGTGTACGTTTGACAATAAAACCAGAGAAGTAATTACTTTTTCATTGAAAGCACATGATGGTGGCGGAAATAGACAAATTTCATAGCCTACTTTTAGGAGTTAGACAAATAAACAGGAAATATGATATATTTTTTAAGCATGTCCAAAGCGAAGAAGATGATGGCGAAAGGAGACAAAGACGAATTGGGAGAGGGGCAAAAGAGCAAACTGGCATTAAAATAAAATTCAACAGGAAATCCTGTTCGACAAGCCATAAAAACTTTCTACAAGTTACTAAAATTCCATTATAATGGAAACTAAGGAGGGGCAGGGGGAGGGAAAAGGGAGAGATTGTTTGAGGGAGAAGAGCGGTTAAAGCTTTGTGTGATTTCAACTCATTCATCTTTTGGGGAACAAAAAGCTCTACTCCAAAAAAATTTCTATAATAATAAGGAATGGGAATAGGGACTTTAATCTTGATAAACTTGAAAAGTTTATGGCTAGTCTTAGATTTAATGTTAATAAATCTTCCTTTACCGACTTACGAGGCTATGATGCATGCCATCATTTTATTAGCTAAAACCACCAGAAGAATCCACCAAAACAAAAATTATATGTTGCGTTTTTTTTCGCTGTAAGCCATTTTCATGTGGCATGCCAGAGATTACAAGCCTGAAAATTTATTGTATTTCGTTATTGTGCTACCGTTACGGTGAGCGTTTCGTGGTGGGCAACCTTGAATTTTCACCGACTTTTGTAAATCACCTCAAGGCAGGTAGTTGCAGAGGAGTTCTAGTTTTCGTGTTTTTTGCTTCCCTCGTTTTTACTTCAGTTTTAAAAACTGCTTCCAAAATTTATGACTTTAGCGTGCCATGTCGAAATTTCCCCTAATTTTCTAGGGGTTTTGTTTTAAGAGCTTTGTTTTTTTTTCTTGAGCTGGCATTGGTTTTCAGCGGGTTTTTGTATGGATGTTCCGTTTTCAGTATGTGTTTATGGAGCAACAGCACAATTCCTGTGTAGGAGTAATAAATTAGTTAATGTTCGAGTACTATCATAAAATTAAAAAAAAAAAATGAAGAAAAACACGCAGCAAGGATTTTGTTTTAAAAACATGTGAAATTTTATTGCCGGGAAGAAAACGTGTTTGAGTAATGAAAATAAAATAAATGCGGAAAAAATCAACAAAGAATAAATTAATTAATAAAAACAAGTAAAAGCGTGCTAAGTTCGACAGAGGGCCAAATCTTATATACCCTCCACCATGGATCGCAATTGTCGAGTTCTTTTCTTGGTATCTCTTTTTAGGCAAACAAAGGATAAAAGAAAATACTTGCTCTGCTATTAGAGCGATATCAAGATATGGTCCGGTTTGGACCACAATTAAACTATATGATGGAGACCTGTGTAAAATGTCAGCCAATTCGAATAAGAATTTCGCCCTTAGGGGCTCAAGAACTAAAATAGGGAGATCGATTTATATGGGAGCTGTATCAGGCTATTGACCGATTCAGACCATAATATACACGTATGTTGATGGTCATGAGAGAATCCGTCGTACAATATTTCAGGCAAATCGGATAATAATTGCGACCTCTACAGGTTCAAGAAGTCAAGATCCCAGATCGGTTTATATGACAGCTATATCAGGTTATGAACCGATTTGGACCATACTTGGCACAGTTGTTGGATATCATAACAAAACACGTCCTGCCAAAATTCATTTAAATCGGATAAGAATTGCGCCCTTTAGAAGCTCAAGAAGTCAAATCCCCAGATCTGTTAATATGACAGCTATATCAGGTTAAGGACCGATTTGAACCATACTTGGCACAGTTATTGGATGTCATAACAAAATACTTCGTGCAAAAATTCATTCAAATCGGATAAGAATTGTGCCCTCTAGAAGCTCAAGAAGTCAAGACCCAAGATCGGTTTATATGGCAGCTATATCAGGTTATAGACCGATTTGAACTATACGTGGCACAGTTGTTGGGAATCATAACAAAACACGTCGTGCAAAATTCCATTCCAATCGGATAAGAATTACGCCCTCTAGAGGCTCAAGAAGTCAAGACCCCAGATCGGTTTATATGGCAGCTATATCAGGTTATGGACCGATTTGAACCATACTTGGCACACTTGTTGGATGTCATAACAAAAGACGTCGTGCAAAAATGCATTCAAATCGGATAAGAATTGTGCCCTCTAGAAGCTCAAGAAGTCAAGACCCAAGATCGGTTTATATGGCAGCTATATCAGGTTATGGACCGATTTGAACCTTACTTGGCACAGTTGTTGGATATCATAACAAAACACGTCGTGCAAAAATTCATTCAAATCGGATAAGAATTGTGTCCTCTAGAAGCTCAAGAAGCCAAGACCCAAGATCGGTTTATATGGCAGCTATATCAGGTTATGGACCGATTTGAACCTTACTTGGCACAGTTGTTGGATATCATAACAAAACACGTCGTGCAAAAATTCATTCAAATCGGATAAGAATTGTGCCCTCTAGAAGCTCAAGAAGTCAAGACCCAAGATCGGTTTATATGGCAGCTATATCAGGTTATGGACCGATTAGAACCATACTTGGCACAGTTGTTGGATACCATAACAAAAGACGTCGTGCAAAATTTCATTCCAATCGGATAAGAATTGCGCACTCTAGAGGCTCAAGAAGTCAAGACCCAAGATCGGTTTATATGGCAGCTATATCAAAACATGGACCAATATGGCCCATGTCCAAAACCAACCGACCTACACTAATAAGAAGTATTTGTGCAAAATTTCAAGCGGCTAGCTTTACTCCTTCGGAAGTTTGCGTGCTTTCGACAGACAGACGGACGGACGGACGGAAGGACAGACGGACGGACATGGCTAGATCGACATAAAATGTCGCGACGATCAAGAGTATATATATACTTTATGGGGTCTCAGACGAATATTTCGAGTAGTTACAAACAGAATGACGAAATTAGTATACCCCCCATCTTATGGTGGTGGGTATAAAAATAAAAGAATTTCATGGATTCAACTATCTTTACTTCAGGTATTCTGGGAGATTTTTTCTAATAGATATTAGGTCTAAGAGAAAGAATTTAAGTTTTATAAGAACATCTTGGGTGACTTTAAGTAGAGTGGACACCAAGTTAGGGTTTTGAGTGACATTCAACAAAAGCCCAGGCCAGTAGTGTTTCCACATTTATTTTAACTGCGAATTTTGCTAAATAAGGACCATGATTTACGAACTTCCACCAGGAAGTCCGAACTTTAAACAGAGAGGGTGCTGTATACGCACCTCTGGGACAAGGCTTACATTACCGCCTTACTAAAAGGCTTCCGAAAGATGACGCGTTGTACTCTGGGTGTCGGTCATGCGACACATAAGTTTGGCTGTAGACTTATTGGAGACCACCGTAGCACAGAGGTTAACTTGTCTGCCCACGGCGCTGAACGCTTGGGTTCGAATCCTGGCAGTAACATCAGAAAAATTTTCAGCGATGGTTATCCCCTCCTATTGCTGGTGACATTTGTGAGATACTTTGCCATGTAAAAACTTCTCCTGAAAGAGGTGTCGCTCTGCGTCACGCCGTTCGGACTCGGCTATAAAAAGGAGGTCCCTTATCATTGAGCTTAAAACTTGAATCGGACTGAACTCATTGATATGTGAGAAGTTTGCCCCTGTTCCTTAGTTGAATGTTCATGGGCTACAGTAGCCTCATTGATTTGTGAGAAGTTTGCCGCAGTTCATGGGCGAATTTGCATTGCGCTGCTTGTTGAATAAATCACTCCTTGTTTCGATTATATAGCTGCACAATGGCAAATCATTGCTTATTTTATTAAAAATGCCCCGATATCCGTATTTCGTTACAAAAAGATTTCCTTAGAATATCAAGGTACGACCAAGAGTGTCGAAAAGTTGCTAAAGCCTATGGTGCGGCATACAGAATCGAACCCACGGCCCCCCGCTCTGCGAATCCGAGCACGCTTCAAAATGGGCTACAGGGGCGCCTAACTAAGTAAGTCAAACGTTTTGGAAAGGGCAGGAAAGGCAACTCTTGCCCTATACACATATTGGCATATTGCAGTTGTCAGACCTATAATGCTATATGGTGTTGTAATCTGGTGGATGGCGCTTTAAAAGTCCACCTTGTGTTCAATGCTGCAAAGTCATGTTGCATGGTCTAGACTTGAAGTGGTCTGCCGTCTTGCTGTTGCTGGCATTGTATCCATCATAACAGGTCACTCTCCGATGCCAATGTAAAATCGGATAAAAAATGCGCCCTAGACTTTTTGTGGCCCCTAGACCTTGAATCGGCAGAACAATATACATGGCAGCTATATGCAAATATAGACCGATCTGGACCATATTTGCTGTTGGACCCAACACAGCTTACTGTGCCTTACTTAGGAGACACCGTGAAATAGGTGAGCGCTTTAATGCCCAAGCTCTTAAATCGGGAAATCGGTCTATATGGCAGGTATATCCAAATATGGACTTATCCGTATGTGTATATGGGACATGTATGTCGAATGGGTCTAACACAGCTCACTGTTCTAAATTTCGCCTTTTATATGCCAAAGAACATAAATTGGGAGAAGGGTATATATCGCTGCTATATCCAAATACACTTTTCTTTGGATCATACTCGATAGGCATAGTACAAATCACTGTGGCAAATGGACCTTTGACCTTTAAACGTAGATCGGTCTATTATGAGGGCTATACTGATGGAAAAAAACTTTTTTTAGTAAAAAATAAATGCCATTTTCTTGATAGTTATGACGCTTGGTGGTGTTGGGGTAGTCCATAATTGTTACTTGGCTGACGACTATGGCTTCAATTACATCCAAGGCAATACATACAGCCGGTTATTTCCCTTCCTTTGTTTTTGCCAATAACTGAGAATGCGTCAACATTGGCTTCCTATTTTATGAAGTTTTCACATGTAAAACAACAGTAAGAACAAACACTTCCGGTGCCAAATGTTCAGTGCAAAACTTTGGATTTTTTATTCTGCTGCTCATTTTGTTTTAGTTTTGTTACGGAAAACTACTGCGATGATTGATTATTATGGTGAAGAAATAAAAAGAAAACAAAATAACATGGGAGAGAGGGAAAATGGGAACGTTTCATACGATACAGTCATAAATTATTTTATATTGTAGTTAAAAAAATGTTTGCAAACATCCGCCAATCGTAGTCCTTTTAGTATTATTTTGATAAAAAGAAATTTTCTGAAAGAATATCGCTGTGAAAGGGGATTCTATTTTGTGTAAATTCTCTTCCCTCACATCATTGGTGTAGGTCATCATGAATTAATGAATAATCCTTTAACAAAATGTTGGTCTAGCATAGATTGATATGGAATGAAAACAACCTGCTTAAATGCTTAAAACTTTACCTTCAACTTTTGTCCGCTTTACCTCCCTACCACCCTGATCCCTTCCCTTCAAACATCAATCACTGCACTTCAAATCACGTTGTACTCGGATACTTGTGCAAAATATTGCTTTTCAATTTCCAATATTTTTTCCGGCGCTCAATACTTTTGTTTTTCTTTCATTTTGTAAATTTCGGGTAAAAATTAATAAAAATGCCTGAGGGCACCGCAAACACCGCCATTTATGTGGGTTCAGCAGCAGCCTTCGATGCATCCAACCAGCGATGGTGGTGGCTTTCACCATACGGGAAGCAGCAGGGCCAAAAAAAAAGTAAAAACGTGTTAAGTTCGGCCATGCCGAATTTTGGATACACACTACAATAGGTAAAACAAGTAAAAGGATGCTAAGTTCGGTCGGGCCGAATCGTATATATCGCATTTGTCAATGACTATGAGAGGATCCGTCGTACAAAATTTCAGACAAATCGGATTATAATTGCGACCTCTAGAGGCTCAAGAAGTCAAGATCCTAGATCGGTTTATATGGCAGTTATATCAGGTTAAAGGCTAATTTGAACCATACTTAGCACAGTTACTGGAAATCACAACGAAACACGTCGTGCAAAATTTCAGATAAATCGGATACGAATTGCGCCGTCTAGTGGCTCAAGAAGTCAAGATCCAAGATCGGTTTATATGGCAGCTATGTCAGATTATGAACCAATTTGAACCATACTTAGCACAGTTGTTGGAAGTCATGGCGAAACACGACGTGCAAAATTTCAGTCAAATCGGATAGGAATTGCGCCCTCTAGAAGCTCGAGAAGTCAAGACCCCTGATCGGTTTATATGACAGCTATGTCAGGTTAAGGACCGATTTAAACCTAAAAAAACACGTCATGCTAAATTTCTGGCAAATCGGATAAGAATTCCGCCCTCTAGTGGCTCAAGAAGTCAAGATCCATGATCGGTTTATATGGCAGCTATGTCAGGTTATGAACCGATTTGAACCATACTTATTGGATAAGAATTGCTCCCTCTAGTGGCTCAAGAAGTCAAGATCCAAGATCGGTTTATATGGCAGCTATGTCAGGTTATGAACCGATTTGAACCATACTTAATACAGTTGTTGGAAGTCATAGCAGAACATGACCATCAAAATTTCAGCCAAATCGGATAAGAATTGCGACCTCTAGAAGCTCGAGAAGTCAAGACCCCTGATCGGTTTATATGACAGCTATATCAGGTTAAGGACCGATTTGAACCATACTTATCACAGTTGTTGGAAATCATAACAAAACACGTCACGCAAAATTTCAGGCAAATCGGTTAAGAATTGCGCCCTCTAGTGGCTTAAGAAGTCAAGACCCATGATCGGTTTATATGGCAGCTTTGTCAAAACATGGACCTGATAGCTATGCAAATGCAAATTTTGCCCATTACCATTCCACTTAGGAACAGGGGCACACTTCTCACATATCATTGAGTGTAGTCCGATTCAAGTTTAAGCTCAATGATAAGGGACCTCCTTTTTATAGCCGGGTCCCAACGGCGTGCCGTAGTGCGACACCTCTTTGGAGAGAAGTTTTACATGGCATAGTACCTCACAAATGTTGCCAGCATTAGGAGGGGAAAACTACCGCTCTGAAGGTCTCGCCAGGATTCGAATCCAGGCGTTCAGCGTCATTGGCGGACATGCTAACCTCTGCGCTACAGTGATAGCTGTATCCAAATATAATCCGATTTGACCCATTTAAGAACTTGGCTTGGCACATTCAAGAGGGATTACAACTGACGGACACATGGATGGACAGACACACGGCCATCGCTAAATCGTCTTTACTACCATCAGAACTATATATACTTTGTAGCGTCGGAAATGAAAATTTCGATATGTTACAAACGGAATGACTCAATGAATATACCCCCTGTTCTAGTGTGGTGGGTATTAAAATATTTTACAACTGTGTAAACTTATTTCACTACACGGGGGGTATGAGGAGGTGAATACCAAACAAGACTACCATCATAACAGCAAGCAATGTCATCACCCCCTACCCACACCCATCGGTATGGCTGCCATCGCTCCCTCTGTTGGGGGCAGTTTATAATAGCAAACTCATGAATTGTTCGGGGCTTGCAATATTCTATGGGAAAACTATGACATTCCGATGGTTTTTGTGCACTTTGTGCACAGCGGTGACCAAACAGGTTTAACCTGCAGCTGATAGTGGTGCCTGAGCAGAGAAGAGGAGTAAAGAGAATATCCTGCTTTCGCCCAAAAGCATTTTAAACATTGCACAACAGTCAACCAATAACGTTATGCGTTGTAAAACCACCATTCCCCCGTTGGCCCCTGGGCTTTCAACAACAAAATACTCGCAGCAAAAATGGCAAGCAACTGCCATAACATTATAAAGACAAATTTGCATAAAATTCCCGACTATATTCAAAGGATTGAAGGTTATGCGAGAAAGGACACATATTTTCAGAATACAAAATGGTGAGTAAGGACACCGGCAAACGAGTGCGGCTGTTTTGTTTTAGGGAAACGTTTCATAGAAATTTCATGTTAATATTATTTGAAATTTTTCAATGATTCGATGAAATTGATTTTCATAAAATAGTAGAAAAATACACGTCCGAAATTTAATTAAGTTGCCAGACCGTAATAAGTGCTTTGCTATTGAAATCTCAATGTGCTGCACTAATAAAAAAGTGTTAGACTGGCTCCATGGCTAAGGGAGATATATTTTGCTCGTAGCAGCATATCCATGAGATGGAGGAAGGATGGACATACTTGTGCGAGGATCCAATCCCAACCGACCTACACTAATACGGACGGACGGATGGACGGACAGACGGATGGAAGGACAGACGGATGGACGGACGGACGGACGGAAAGACGGACGGACGGACGGACAGACGACGGACGGAAGGACGGACGGAAGGACGGACGGAAGGACGGACGGAAGGACGGACGGAAGGACGGACGGAAGGACGGACGGAAGGACGGACGGAAGGACGGACGGAAGGACGGACGGAAGGACGGACGGAAGGA
The DNA here is from genome assembly GCF_963082655.1 of Stomoxys calcitrans. Taxonomy (NCBI): domain Eukaryota; kingdom Metazoa; phylum Arthropoda; class Insecta; order Diptera; family Muscidae; genus Stomoxys; species Stomoxys calcitrans. The sequence goes on along the minus strand of NC_081553.1, from coordinate 48,825,311 downwards.
CGGACGGAAGGACGGACGGAAGGACGGACGGAAGGACGGACGGAAGGACGGACGGAAGGACGGACGGAAGGACGGACGGAAGGACGGACGGAAGGACGGACGGAAGGACGGACGGAAGGACGGACGGAAGGACGGACGGAAGGACGGACGGAAGGACGGACGGAAGGACGGACGGAAGGACGGACGGAAGGACGGACGGAAGGACGGACGGAAGGACGGACGGAAGGACGGACGGACGGAAGGACGGACGAACAGACGGACGAACAAACGGACGAACAGACGGACGTACGGATGGAAGGACAGACAGACGGAAAGAGAGACAGACGGACGGACAGACAGACGGCAGACGGACGGACATACGGATGGACAGATGGAATTAAAATTTCATGACGATCAAGAATATAAATACTTTATGGGGTCTTAGGCCACCGTAGCGCAGACGTAAGCATGTCTGCCTATGACGCTGAACGCCTGAGTTCGAATCCTGGCGAGACCAACAGAAACAAGTAAAAGCGTGCTAAGTTCGGCCGGGCCGAAACTTACATACCCTCCACCATGGATCGCATTTGCCGAGTTCTTCTCCCGGCATCTCTTCTTAGGCAAAAAAGGATATAAGAAAAGATTTGCTCTGCTATTATTATATTATTACATGTTGGAGACCTGTGTAAAATGTCAGCCAATTCGTATAAGAATTGCGCCCTTTGGGGGCTCAAGAAGTAAAGCAGAGAGATCGATTTATATGGGAGCTGTATCGGGCTATAGACCGATTCATATCATAATAAACACGTATGTTGATGGTCATAAGAGGATCCGTAGTACATAATTTCAGGCAAATCGGATAATAATTGGGACCTCTACAGGCTCAAGAAGTCAAGATCCCAGATCGGTGTATAAGTCAGCTATATCAGGTTATGGACCGATTTGAACCATACTTGGCACAGTTGTTGGATATCATAACAAAACACGTCGTGCAAAATTTCATTCCAATCGGATAAGAATTGCGCACTCAAGAGGCTAGAAGTCAAGACCCAAGATCGGTTTATATGGCAGCTATATCAGGTTATGGACCGATTGGAACCATACTTGGCAGAGTTCTTGGATATCATAACAAAACACGTCGTGCAAAATTTCATTCCAATCGGATAGGAATTGCGCACTCAAGAGGCTCAAGAAGTCAAGACCCAAGATCGGTTGATATGGCAGCTATATCAAAACATGGACCGATTTGAACCATACTTGGCAAAGTTGTTGAATATCACAACAAAACACGCCGTGCAAAATTTCATTCCAATCGGATAAGAATTGCGCACTGGTGGTTTTCCCCTCCTAATGCTGGCAACATTTGTACTACTCTTCTGGTACTATGTCATGTAAAACTTCTCTCCAAAGAGGTGTCGCACTGCGGCACGCCGTTCGGACTCGGCTGTAAAAGGTAGGCCCCCTATCATTGAGCTTAAACTTGAATCGGATTGCGCTCATTGATATGTGAGAAATTTGCCCCTGTTCCTTAGTGGAATGTTCGTGAGCAAAATTGATGTTCACACCCGAAGTCAGCGCGTTAGTACCATAACACCTCAAGCTTTCCGTAATCGGCCGGATCTCCGGCAATACTAGGGCTCCGTCAGTCCAAGACTGTGCCGGTGGCAGCAGTGCCTCGCACTCGGCCTCAAGTGTAGTCTCTGGTATCCGATCGGGAACCCCTTCCCTCCTGGTTTCCTATCATCACCTCGATTATACCCCGATGGTATGAGCTGCTCTTATCCTCAATCCATCCTCTAATCGCCTTTAGTCTGATAGCCGCAGTGGCTGCCTCGCATTAAATCTGTATGTCAATGGGTTGGATATCTAGAATAGTCTGCAGTGCCCTTGTGAGCACGGTCCTAATCGCTACGCCTATGTCAAGACAACATACTCTCTGAACTTTTTGTATGGTCCTTACATTGCACTTTTTCTCCATAGCAGTCCACCAAACTACTGAGGCGTAAATAAGCATTGGTCTAATCACTCTTATGTAGAGCCAGTGGACTATCCTCGGATTCAGGCCCAATTTCGAGGCTACAGCCCGTCTGTATAGTGCTCAACATCTGTGAGCCTTCTCAGTACGCTCCTGAATGTGAAGTTTCCTATCCAATATCACTTCTATGGTTGCCCAAAAAGTCGGCGTTGACAAATTTTTTCACAGCTTGTGACTCTGTAATTGCATTTATTCTTCTGTCAGTTATCACCTGTTACTTTTAGCTTGCTTTAGAAAAAAAGAGTAAAAAAGTATATTTGATTAAAGTTCATTCTAAGTTTTATTAAAAATGCATTTACTTTCTTTTAAAAAATCCGCAATTACTTTTTGGGCAACCCATAAGTATTTGAACTTGTCAGATATCGAAATCGTTTTATTGAGGAAACGTGGAACTTTGTCTTCCTCGTGAACAGGCATATTTCACTCTTCTCGGGGTTAACATTGAGACCCCTGGGTTTAGCCCAGTCATATGCCATATGCAAGAACCTTTAGGCCTTTCTGCATAGCTGGTTCGGATCCTTATCCCTTAGAGGTAATATAACATCGTCTGCATAGCAGACGGGTTCAAATCCCTCTTCAGTCAGCATCCGTAATTGGGTGCTCACCCAAACCCAAAGTTGTTGTCCCGTACCACTATGTTCCTTTTATTTAGATTTAGCTCCCATATATATCTTTCAGCCTATATGGCCTTTTAACGCGGTAAAATCCACAGTTTTCGTCTTGCAAATATAGCATGAGATGTTTCATTTGACGTCCCAATATGTGTGCAAAATTTCATAAAAATCAGTTCAGATTTAGATATAGCTCCCATATATATCTTTCATCTGGTATGGCCTTTTAAAGGAAGTTTCGATTGCGGACTTCCCCAAGCGCTACCAACTTTTTGCCTTTCATTTCCACTACTCCCTCTTATACCAACTATCATACATTATGCCCTGTTTTAGCTAAACAAAGTACTGCTCATGGCCTCTCATGAGTTAAAGCCCCCCAAAAGGATGATAGTCCGTCTGTCGTTGAGGTTTTTATGAAAATCATAGTAGCGATGGTGGTTAGCGAACATCCGTAATAACTTCTAAGAGGATTTCTTCTATATGCACACCTACCTATTATTTGTAATTTTCGTTCTTTTTTGCCTTGCTGTTGTTTCACTTTAGACTCTTTTGTTCAGGTGTGTGTTTGCGTGTGTGTGTGTACAAATTTCAACACTATGTTATGCAGTGATTTATAGAATGTCTAAGGCTAGCACTGACTGTAATCATATGTTTGCACGTTATGTTAACACAAAGCTCGATATGATTTATTGGCTATGTTCGAGAAGTGACAAAAGGGCAGGGAGTGCAGCCAGTAATGCAATGGATAAAAACGCAATAAATTATTGGGTAAAGTTTTATGCATTGGATTAGGAATTTGTCTCAGTTTTGGTTTTAAATGTAAATCAAATTTTTGTATTTTCATAGAAATGAGAAAACAAGAACTTTGCCATTTGGCAAAGGTGATTTACAAAAGGGGTGTTACCCGCAGTAATGGTAGTGATTTGTGGGAGTAAAAGAAATGGGAAAAGGATTCTAGGTTAGGAAAGTAGCGACAGCCGAAAGGAATACCATTGAGCCAAAATGTGTATAGGAAAAAAATTTTTATTATTTTCTTGGTAAAACATTCGTCCTAGAGTAGAGTAGAGTAGAGTAGAGTAGAGTAGAGTAGAGTAGAGTAGAGTAGAGTAGAGTAGAGTAGAGAGTAGAGTAGAGTAGAGTAGAGTAGAGTAGAGTAGAGTAGAGTAGAGTAGAGTAGAGTAGAGTAGAGTAGAGTAGAGTAGAGTAGAGTAGAGTAGAGTAGAGTAGAGTAGAGTAGAGTAGAGTAGAGTAGAGTAGAGTAGAGTAGAGTAGAGTAGAGTAGAGTAGAGTAGAGTAGAGTAGAGTAGAGTAGAGTAGAGTAGAGTAGAGTAGAGTAGAGTAGAGTAGAGTAGAGTAGAGTAGAGTAGAGTAGAGTAGAGTAGAGTAGAGTAGAGTAGAGTAGAGTAGAGTAGAGTAGAGTAGAGTAGAGTAGAGTAGAGTAGAGTAGAGTAGAGTAGAGTAGAGTAGAGTAGAGTAGAGTAGAGTAGAGTAGAGTAGAGTAGAGTAGAGTAGAGTAGAGTAGAGTAGAGTAGAGTAGAGTAGAGTAGAGTAGAGTAGAGTAGAGTAGAGTAGAGTAGAGTAGAGTAGAGTAGAGTAGAGTAGAGTAGAGTAGAGTAGAGTAGAGTAGAGTAGAGTAGAGTAGAGTAGAGTAGAGTAGAGTAGAGTAGAGTAGAGTAGAGTAGAGTAGAGTAGAGTAGAGTAGAGTAGAGTAGAGTAGAGTAGAGTAGAGTAGAGTAGAGTAGAGTAGAGTAGAGTAGAGCAGAGTAGAGTAGAGTAGAGTAGAGTAGAGTAGAGTAGAGTAGAGTAGAGTAGAGTAGAGTAGAGTAGAGTAGAGTAGAGTAGAGTAGAGTAGAGTAGAGTAGAGTAGAGTAGAGTAGAATAGAGTAGAATAGAGTAGAGTAGAGTAGAGTAGAGTAGAGTAGAGTAGAGTAGAGTAGAGTAGAGTAGAGTAGAGTAGAGTAGAGTAGAGTAGAGTAGAGTAGAGTAGAGTAGAGTAGAGTAGAGTAGAGTAGAGTAGAGTAGAGTAGAGTAGAGTAGAGTAGAGTAGAGTAGAGTAGAGTAGAGTAGAGTAGAGTAGAGTAGAGTAGAGTAGAGTAGAGTAGAGTAGAGTAGAGTAGAGTAGAGTAGAGTAGAGTAGAGTAGAGTAGAGTAGAGTAGAGTAGAGTAGAATAGAGTAGAGTAGAGTAGAGTAGAGTAGAGTAGAGTAGAGTAGAGTACAGTGGAGTGGGGAGAGAGAGAGAGTCTTAAATCTCACATCACGAATGGATATGTTGACCGACACTAATAATATCAGATCACATTAAAAGTCTTTTGGAAATAAGTACGATTCTGATATTACTCCAAGGACTAGTCATCTGGAAAACACTTAATCCTCAAAATTCTCCCTACAGGACATGTAGACAGAACTAGGAGTATGGAGCTCAAGTAAAAGAGCTTTGAGAGTAGACTACTTATCTTTATAACATATATCCCGGTCCTTCGGACGTGGGTATAATAAAGCACTTACTTACATTTATAGAAGAGACCTTAATTATTAGGGTAAATTGACATACCTGAAACAACAGAGAAAATATATATAAATACAAAAATAAACAAAATTATTTATCAAACTTATATTAACTCTTAAAATTAAAACTAGTAAAAGTGTGTTAAGTTCGCCTGGGCCGAATCTTATATACGCTCCACCATGGATAGGCAAACAAAAAATAATGGATAATAATGGCTAAGTGATTGGAGTTATGTCAGATTATAAACCTATTCGGGCCATAATAGGGTTATATGTTAAAGACAATAGTAGATCAAATTGTGCAAAATTTCAACCAAATCGGATAAGAATTACGCCCTAGAGGGACTTGAGAAGTAAAATGGGGAGTTCGGTTTGTATGGGAGCTATATCAGGTTATGGACTGATTAAGACCATATTTCGCATGTATAATAGAAGGCGTAGAAGAAGTCGCTGAGCAAAATTTCAGCTAAATCGGATAAGAATCGGGAGATCGGTTTATATGGGAGCTATATCGGGTTATTAACCGATTCAGACCATATACGGCACGTTTGTTAGAGGTCATGAATACAGTGACTGTGCCATATTTAAGCAAAATCGGATAAGAATTACGCCCTCTAGAGGCAAAAGAAGAAAAATCGGGAGATCGGTTTATAGGGGAGCTATAACAGGGGTACGACCGATCCTAACCATACTTGGTACATACATAAAATGTCCTAGACGACGTCATAGTACAAAATTTAAGCCAAATCCGATAAGAATTGCACTCTCCAGAGGCTCAAGGAATCAAAATGGGAAGTCGGTTTATATGAGAGCTATATATTAGTCATATACAAATTTTCCTTAGTGAAGAAAAAAAAACGAAAATTTTTCAATAACAACGAAATTGAAAAAAAATTTTATTAAATTTTTCAATGGCATTAACCATTTGAAGAAATTTCCTGTAAAAACAAAATTTTATCACAAAAATTTACAGAAACCAAATTATGTCTAACTTTAAAAAACAATGGTTTTTTGTGTTCTATTTTTAATAGAAACAGATTACCTTATGGTCTGCAGCCGGATAATATCCGATTGTGGAAAAATAAAGTTTTACAAAATTTGCTATGGAAATGAAATTTTGACAAAAATTCCTATAAAAATGAAATTTTGGCAAAAATTGCTATAAAAATGAAATTTTGACTAAATTTCCTATAGAAATGAAATTTTGACAAAAATTCCTACAAAAAAGAAATTTTGACAAAAATTCCTATAGAAATGAAATTTTGACAAAAATTCCTATAAAATGAAATTTTGACAAAAATTTTTATAAAAATGAAATTTTGGCAAAAATTCCTATAAAAATGAAATTTTGACAAAATTTCCTATAGAAATGAAATTTTGAGAAAAATTTCCTATAGAAATGAATTTTTGGCAAAAATTCCTATAGAAATGCAGTTTTTGACAAAATTTCCTTTAGAAATGAAATTGTGAGAAAAATTTTCTATAGAAATGAAATTTTGATAAAATTTCCTAAGAAATGAAATTTTGAGAAAAATTTCCTATAGAAATGAAATTTTGAGAAAAAATTCCTATAGAAATGAAATTTTTATAAAATTTCCTATAGAAATGAAATTTTTACAAAATTTGATATTGAAATAAAATGTTGAAAAAATTTCCTATAGAAATGAAATTTTGACAAGATTTCCTATAGAAATGAAATTTTGACAAAATTTCCTATAGAAATGAAATTTTGAGAAGAATTTCTTATAGAAATGAAATTTTGTCAAGATTTCCTATAGAAATGAAATTTTAACAAAATTTCCTATAGAAATGAAATTTTGACAAAATTTCCTATAGAAATGAAATTTTGATAAAATTTCCTAAGAAATGAAATTTTGACACAATTTTCTTTAGAAATGAAATTTTGACAAAACTTCTTATAGAAATGAAATTTTTAGAAAAATTTCCTATAGAAATGAAATTTTCAGAAAAATTTCCTATAGAAATGAAATTTTCAGAAAAATTTCCTATAGAAATGAAATTTTGACAAAATTTCCTATAGAAATGAAATTTTGACAAAATTTCCTATAGAAATGAAAATTTGACAAAATTTCCTATAGAAATGAAATTTTGACAAAAATTCCTATAGAAATAAAATTTTGACAAAAACTTCCTATAGAAATGAAATTTTGACAAAAATTCCTATAAAAATGCAATTTTGACAAAATTTCCTATAGAAATGAAATTTTGACACAATTTTCTATAGAAAAAAAATTTTGACAAAAATTCCTATAGAAATGAAATTTTGACAAAAACTTCCTATAGAAATGAAATTTTGACAAAATTTCCCTTAAAAAGAAATTTGATAAAAAATTTCTATAGCAATAATAAGCAATTACAAAATTTCCCATAGCAATAACATTTTGACAAAAATTCCTATAGCTATGAAGGCTTGACAACATTTGGTAAATTTATTTTCCCTGGGAAATTTTGGATAACATTTTCTAAATATTTAAAAGTTCTAAACCCCGTTACGGATAACCCTTGCCTACATTCACTGCACATACAAATCGCCTCCAAAATGCAAACGTCAATTGCAGAAGTGTTCTACTGCACCAATTGTTTCTAAGTCCTGTAAATGTGTAGATGAATAGGAAAAGTTTAAAGTTTTTCGTCATACCATGCAATGAATGCATGCCCATACTCATTCAATCTTTCCTGAGGATGTTTTTGGGCACAAAGGCAAAAACAAAACATCCAATATAATGAAAAACTATACAAAAAAGGGCAGTGGTGGTGTGGGTGAGGAAGGAAGGAAGGAATTGCTTTGGTTCATGCGGGACTTGTTGTTGTCCTTTTTGTTGTCCTGTTGGTGGTCTGCATTAAATTGAACAATTTTGCAACGACATTTGTGTGTAGTCTTTGTTGGTGTGATTTAATCGCCTTTGCCACCACTGCTGTCGGAGTTTTTATACCCACCACCGACGGATGGGGGTATATTCATTTTGTCATTCCGTTTGCAACACATCGAAATATCCATTTCCGACCCTATAAAGTATATATATTCTTGATCAGCGTAAAAATCTAAGACGATCTAGCCATGTCCGTCCGTCTGTCCGTCTGTCCGTCTGTCCGTCTGTCTGTTGAAATCACGCTACAGTCTTTAAAAATAGAAATATTGAGCTGAAATTTTGCACAGATTCCTTTTTTGTCCATAAGCAGGTTAAGTTCGAAGATGGGCTATATCGGACTATATCTTGATATAGCCCCCATATAGACCGATCCGCCGATTTAGGGTCTTAGGCCCATAAAAGACACATTTATTATCCGATTTTGTTGAAATTTGGGACAGTGAGTTGTGTTAGGCCCTTCGACATATTTTGTCAATTTGGCTCAGATCGGTCCAGATTTGGATATAGCTGCCATATAGACCGATCCTCCGATTTAGGGTCTAAGGCCCACAAAAGCCACATTTATTATCCGATTTTGATGAAATTCGGGGCAGTGAATTGTGTAAGGCCCATCGACATCCTTCGTTGATTTGGCTCAGATCGGTCCAGATTTGGATATAGCTGCCATATAGACCGATCCTCCGATTTAGGGTCTAAGGCCCATAAAAGCCACATTTATTGTCCGATTTCGCTGAAATTTGGGACAGTGAGTTGCCTTAGGCCCTTTGACATCCTTCGTTAATTTGGTCCAGATCGGTTCAGATTTGGATATAGCCCCCATATAGACCGATCCTCCGGTTTAGGGTCTTAGGCCCACAAAAGCCACATTTATTATCCGATTTTGATGAAATTCGGGGCAGTGAATTGTGTAAGGCCCATCGACATCCTTCGTTGATTTGGCTCAGATCGGTCCAGATTTGGATATAGCTGCCATATAGATCGATCCTCCGATTTATGGTGTAAGGCCCATAATAGCCACATTCATTATCCGATTTTGCTGAAATTTGGGACAGAGAGATGTGTTAGGCCCTTTGACACATTTCTTCAATTTGGTCCAGATCGGTTCAAATTTGGATATAGCTGCCATATAGACCGATTTCTTGATTTATGGTTTTGGGCCTATAAAATGCTCATTTATTGCCCGATGTCCCCGAAATTTGGAACAGTGAGTTAAGTTAAGCCCCTTGACATACCTCTGCAATATCGCACAGATCGGTTCAGATTTGGATATAGCTGCCATATAGACCGATATCTAGGTTTTAGGTTTTGGGGCCATAAAAGACGCATTTATTGTCCGATGTCGCTGAAATTTGAGACAGTGAGTTTGGTTATGCTCTTCGACGTCCTTCTTCAATTTTGCCCAGATCGGTTCAGATTTGAATATAGCTGCCATATAGACCGATCTCTGGATTTAAGGTTTAGGGCCCATAAAAGAGACATTTATTGTCCGATTTCGCCGAAATTTGGGACAGTGCTTTGTGTTAGGCTCTTCGACATGTTTATGCAACCGATATCTCGATTTAAAGTCTTGGCCCCATAAAAGGCGCATTTATAATCCGATTTCACTGAAATTTGACCCAATGTCTTATGTTCGGCTTTTCGACATGCGTGTCGTATATAGTTCAGATCGGTATGAGGTATATGAGTACAAGGTATGAAATTTTCACCGAATTTTGATGAAAGGTGGTTTTCATATATACCCGAGGTGGTGGGTATCCAAAGTTCGGCCCGGCCGAACTTAACGCCTTTTTACTTGTTCTTCTTTGATTTTAGTGCCAGAGCTGGGCTGAGTTGAGCTGAGCCGAGTTGAACTGAGGAAATATTGTATTTACGGCTATGTGGCAAGCGGTATGTCTGAATTGTGATGAATGATGGTTGCATGTTGCAAATACTTTGCCACCGTTTGTTGTCGGTTGGTTGAGGTTCTTTCTTTTTGGTTCTTTTCAAAAAACAAACAAACAAACGTTCGTGAATAAAGTCAGGAGAAAAAAATATATGGACTGCTATTAATGTAAGGTATTTTTGTTGCTTGCGTTGCTGTTGTTGTTGTTGCTGCCTTCGATAATGCAGTAAAGTAATTTACACTTTTTAAAATGAGTATAAATGTGAGTGAGGTAGTGTGAGTGAAAAGTTGCACACAAAAAAATTAATGGCTTTATGAACCAAAAACTGAATATAGTGAAACTTTAAACCAAATTTTTCCAAACGTCTTTGTTGGGGAAATTTTTGTCAACAGTTTTGTGGTGCAGGATATTTTGTCAAAATTTCTTTCTATTGGAATTTTTGTTGAAATATGGTAAAAAATTTGGTTAATATAGGAAATTTTGGCAAAAATTCATTGCTTTAGAAAATTTCATTGCCATAGGAAATGTTGTCAAAATTCCCTTGGCAAAGGATATGTTGTTAACATTTGATTTCTAAAAAAGTTTTTTTAAAATTTTATTTCTAAAAAAAATTTTGAAACATTTTTTTGATATTTTGTCAAAATAAAAATTTAGTCAAAATTGAGTTTCTGTAGAAAATGAAGTGAAAATTTTGTTAATCCAGCAAATATTGTCACAATTTAAATGCCAAAGGAAATTTTGACACGATTCCTATAGAAAATTGTGTAAAAATTTCTTTTCTTTACGAATTTTTTTTTTTCAAAAATTTTTTTTTTTCAAAATTAAAAGGCATATTTTGTGAAATTTTATCAACATCTTGGTGGTTTTGGAAATGTGAAGCAAATTTCGTCCAAATTTCGTTGGTATACGAAATTTGGTTACTTTTATTTCTAAAGGGAATATTTCAAAATATAATTCCATAAGAATTTTTTTTTTAATTTTTTTGTTATCGGAAATTTTTTCAAAATTTTGTTATCGAAAAATTTTCAAAATTTCTTCGCTATAGGAAATTTTGTAAAAATTTCGCTGTTATAGGAAATTTTGTCCAAAGATTTTTTTAATAGGAAATTTTGCCAAAATTTCGTTGTTTTTGGGAATTTATTTCCAAAATTTCGATGTTTTTTCGAAATATTTTCATAAGTTCGTTGTTTTAGGAAATTTTTTCAAAACTTCGTTGTTGTAGGAAGTTTTGTCAAAATTTTCATTGTTATCCATAATTATTATTTTCGTTATTATTTTAAAATATATAATTCAATAAGAAATTTTTGTCCCAATTTCTTTAACGGGAATTTTTTCAAAATTTTGTTATCGAAAATTTTTAAAAATTTCGTCGCTATAGGAAATTTTGTAAAAATTTCGTTATTTTAGGATATATTGTCAAAATGTTGTTGTTATCGGAATTTTTGTCAAAATTTCGTCGTTATCGAAAATTTTTTCAAAACTTCGTTGTTATCAAAACTTCGTTGTTATCAAAATTTCGTTGTTGTAGAAAATTTTGTCAAAATTTCGCTATTGTAGGATATATTGGCAAAATGTCGTTATTATCGGAAATTTTGTCAAAATTTCGTTGCTGTCGGATCTTTTTTCAAAATTTCGTTGCTATAGAAAATTTTGTCAAAATTTCATTGTTATCGAAAATTTTGTCAAAATTTCATTGTTATCGAAAATTTTGTAAAAATTTCATTGTTATAGGAAATTTTGTTAAAATTTTGCTGTTATAGAAAATTTTGTTAAAATTTTGTTGTTATCGAAAATTTTGTCAAAACTTCGATGTTGTTTGAAATTTTTTCCAAAGATCTTTGTTATACGAAATGTCAAAATTTCGTCGTTATATGAAATTTTTTCATGATATCATTGTTAAAGAAAATTTTGTCCAAATTTCGCTGTTTAGGAAATTTTGTCAAAATTTCGTTTTTTGTTGTTATAGGAAATAATGTCAACATATCGTTGTTGTAGAAAATTTTGTCAAAAATTCGTTACCGTGGGATATATTGTCAAAATGTCGATGTTATCGGAATTTTGTCAAAATTTCGTTGCTATCGAAATTGTGTCAAAATTTCGTTGTTATCAAAAATCTTGTAAAAATTTCGTTTTTATAGGAAATTTTTTCCAAAGATCTTTGTTATAGGAAATGTTGTCAAAATTTCGTTGTTATAGGAAATTTTGTCAAGATGTCATTGTTAAAGAAAATTTAGTTTTAGGTAATTTTTTCTAAATTTCGTTGTTGTAGGAAGTTTTGTCAAAATTTCGTTATTATCGATTATTATTATTTTCAAAATATAATTCCATAGGAAATTTTTGTCAACATTTATTTGTTATCGGAAATTTTTTAAAATTTTGTTGTTATCGAAAATTTTCAATATTTCGTGTTTTATTCGTTGTTATAGGAAATTTTGTCAAAATTTCGTTATTGTAGGAGAAATTGTCAATATGTCGTTATTATCGGAATTTTTCCAAAATTTCGTTGTTATCGAAAATTTGTCAAAATTTCGTTGTTATCGAAAGTTTTGTCAAAATTTCGTTGTTATAGGAAAATTTGTCAAAACTTCGATGTTATCGAAAATTTTGTCAAAATTTCGTTATAGGATATTTTGTTAAAGAATCGAAAAATTTCGTTGTTATAGAAAAATTTGTCCAAACTTCGATGTTATCGAAAATTTTGTTAAAATTTCGTTGTTATAGGATATTTTGTCAAAATTTCGTTGCTATCGAAAATTTTGTCAAAATTTCGTCAAAAATTCGTTATTGTAAGATATATTGTCAAAATGTCGTTGATATCGAAAATTTTGTCAAAATTTCGTTGTTATCGGAATTTTTGTTTAGGAAATTTTGTCCAAAAATCTTTGTTGTAGGAAACTTTGTCAAAATTTCGTTGTTTTCTGGGAAATTTTTTCAAAATTTCGTTGTTATCGAAAATTTTGTCTAAATTTGGTTGTTATCGAAAATTTGGTCAAAAATTTGTTGTTATCGAAAATTTTGTTGTTATCGAAAATTTTGTTGTTATCGAAAATTTTGTTAAAATTTCGTTGTTACGGGAAATTTTGTCAACATTTCGTTGCTATAGGAAATTCCATCACCATTTCAGTGCTATAGCAAATTTTGTCTAACAATCATTACCATAGGAAATTTTGTCAAAATTTCGTTATTATCGAAATTTTTGTCAAAAATTGAAATGAAATTTTGTGAAAAAGTTTCTTCGCTAAGCCAAATTTGACTTATTTTTACATTTTTTTCCAAAGTGCATACTTGAGTAAGCACGAGTGTATGGTTGTATTTCTGAGGCATTTGTGGTTTTTGAAAAACTCGATTTTTTTTTTTTGCCTTTCAAACGAACTTATTGCCTTTCACTGTTGTTTGTTTGTCGGTTTGGGGCGCTTTAAAAGAACAATTCAGTTGCAAATTAAGACATTAATCACATTGAGGTTCCAGTTGCTTGCTGGCTGTTGTTTTTGTGCTTACCGTTTTGTTTTTGTTGCTATTTTTCAGTCAGGTCTTAAATGTAATTTATGTTAAGAGATTAATTGTGATAAATGTGTGTAGTGGCCACTCTAAGGCTTCACTTTATTATGGTCTATCAAATATTTTTGCATGCGTGTAAGAATGTTTCCACTTTAAACAACCTTGTTTTCTACTAAATTGGTATGCATAGTTAGAGTGCATGCCTCATTCACAAAGTATACAATTTTAGTGTTGTCTAAGCACTAAGCACCTAAATGTAGGCAATCCTTTTTCTGCTTTGTTTGAACAGAGTAATTTAAAACAAGTTGATGGCCATTTGTAATTGGGTAAAAAGGAAGGAATGTGTGTGTGTGTTTGTGTGTGGGGGTTCAGTAGTAGACGCATTAGTAGTGCTAAATGAGTGTTTGAAGGACACTTAAGGCTTTTCATTTGAAATGCTTTGGAGTTTTTCGATTTGAAAAATTGAAGAATAGTCAACTGAGTTGAAAGTGAGGGACAAGTGAAATCATTCTCTTCTGTTATAATATTTATTCATGGAAAATAGAAAAGAAATTGAACCCACAAAATCCTTTTAATATTTTTTCAAACTTATATTTTCTATAGGAAATTTTGTCAATATTTAAGTTCGGTATTTTGGGGAGTGGGGTAGTCCCACAAACACTTAGCCCTAAAAAAATATCAGCATCGTGCTCTACTCTCAAATACCAGTTATTTAAACCTCATATTGCCATTGGTTTAAGAGGAGTTTATGGGATGAGGCGACCCCCATACAATTGGCCTTAAAATTGGATCTCAAATTTGTTTTTTTTTTATCTCAAATACCTTTTGGGGGCTGTTTTGGTAGAGGGCGGTCCCCAAAGACTTGGTCCCACATTTAGATATCAGATTCGTATTCTACTCCCAAATACCTTTCATTTGAGCCCCATATTGCCACGACCAGCAAAAAGGTCCTGTTTGAGGGGTATTTTGCGGGAGGGGTGGACCGCCAGAACCTTGATCCTGGAAGTGAGTATCAATTTCGTGTTCAATACCTGTGTCTAGTACAGTTAAAATCGGTCTATAACCTGATACAGCTCCCACATAAACCGATCCTTCGATTTGACTTCTTGAGCCCTTAAAAGCCGCAATTTTTGTCCGATTTGGTTGAAATTTTGCATGAGGTGTTCCGTCATGACTTTTAACAAGTGTGCCAACTACAGTCGAAATCGATCTATAACCTGATATAGCTCCCACATAAACCGATCCTTCGATTTGACTTATTGAGCCCTTAAAAGTCGCAATTTCATGTAGTGTTCCGTCATGACTTTCAATATCTGTGTCAACTACGGTCGAAATCGGTTTATAACCTGATGTAGCTTCCATATAAACCGATCTCCCGATTTGACTCCTTGAGCCTCTGGAAGCCGCAACTTTCATCCGATTTGGCTGAAATTTTGCATGTAGAGTTCCGTTATCACTTTCAACAACTATGCCAAGTGCGGTCCAAATCGGTCAATAACCTGATATTGCCCCCATATATTTCTTGAGCTATTACAAGCCGCAATTTTTGTCCGATTTGGCTGAAATTTTGCACGTAGTGTTCTGTTATGACTTCCAACAACTGTGTTACCTACGGTCCAAATCAGTCCATAACCTGATATAGCCCCCATATAAACCGATCTCCCGATTTGACTTCTTGAGCCACTGGAAGTCGCAATATTTGTCCGATTTGGCTGAAAATTTCCACATGGTGTTCTGTTATGACTTCCAACGACTGTGCCTGTTATGGTCCAAATGGGTCAATAACCTAATATAGCCCCTATATAAACCGATCTCCCGATTTGAATCCTTGAGCCCATGGAAATCACAATTTTTATCCGATTTGGCTGAAATTTTGCATGTGGTGTTAAGTTATGACTTTCAACAATTGTGTCAACTACGGTCCAAATCGGTTTATAACCGGATATAGCTCCCATATAAACCGATCTCCCGATTTGACTTCTTGAGCTATTACAAACCGCAATTTTTATCCGTTTAGGCTGAAAGTTTGCACGTAGTGTTCTGTTATGACTTCCAACAACTGTGTTAACTACGGTCCAAATTGGTCCATAACCTGATATAGCCCCTATATAAACCTATCTCCCGATTTGACTTCTTGAGCCCCTGGAAGCCGCAAAATTTGTCCGATTCGGCTGAAATTTTCCACATGGTGTTCCGTTATGACTTCCAACAACTATGCCAAGTACGGTCCAAATCGGCCTATAACTTGATATAGCCCCTATATAAACCGATCTCCCGTTTTGACTTCTTGAGCCCTTACAAGCCGCAATTTTTGCTCGATTTGGCTGCAGTGTCGCATATAGTGTTCTGTTATGATTTTTAATAACACTGCTTACTATGGTGTAAATCGGTCAATAACCTGATATAGCCCCCATATAGACCGATCTCCCGATTTGACTTCTTGAGGCCTGGAAAGCCGCAATATTTGCCCGATTTGGCTGAAATTTTGCATGTAGTGTTCTGTTGTGGCATTCAATAACTTTCTTTAGTACGGTCCAAATCGGTCAATAACCTGATATAGCCCCCATATAGACCCATCTCCTGATTTGACTTCTTGAGGCCTTACAAGCTGCAATATTTGCCCGATTTGGCTGAAATTTTGCATGTAGTATTCTGCTGTGACCTTCAATAACTGTGTCAAGTACGGTCTAAATCGGGCAATAACCTGATATAGCCCCCATATAAAGCGATCTCCCGATTTGACTTCTTCAGCCCTTCAACAAAATTTTTTTTTATAAATTTTTTTGCAGAATCCATGATGGTGGGTTGCCAAGATTCGGCCGGCCCGAACTTAGCATGCTTTTACTTGTTTTTTGTACAAATTGTGTCAAAATTTAAATTCTGTAGAAATTTAGAAAAATCGTCAAACATTTTTTCTTGATTTTGTTTTCTTTATTTTGAATGTTTTTTTTTTGTTGAAAATAATCCATATCAAACTTTAATACCTTAGGGATACTTAAATCTCTTTCTCCTGCCCTTAAATCGGCCATTAGCCTGTTTTTGATATTTTCCTCAATTAAATTTATATAGGCTTTTATCGATAAACGGATTTCCGTTTTGTTGTGTGTTTTTTTTTCTTTCTTCTCTCAAAGGCTTAAAGCAACCCCAGACTTCCCTATTTGTACAAATACATATAAGGCCAACTAAATTTTCCTCCATTCGCAATATTTATGACCTTAAAATGTAAAAGAACGTCATTATTGGAGAAAAGGAAAACAACAAAAAAAAAAAACACAAACGACTCACAAAAAAAAAAGGAATTTCTTATGTTGCGTGCGTGTTAAGCATTTCCAAGTGGAACGTGCTTTTATTTTCTGAGCTGATTAACATTGGGGTGAATGAAACTCGTACCACTATGGTTGAGGAAAATTGCACATATTTGCATGTTTCAAAGGATAATCTGGAGGAAAATGACAAAAGGCCTGAGTAGGGGGAGGAGAGAAGTGAAGTGCAGACTGAAATGGAAATAACGACACAATTCAACTTGTATGAACCTTATAGTTAGGCATATTTCATTTAAATAGTGAAAAAGTAGAAAAATGCATAGAACATATAAAAAAGGACTTGGAAGCTGAAAAAAATCAACCTTTTTTGTGGGTATTATATTTAAATGTTATTTTTTTAAAGCCATCATATTTAATGTAAACAATTCTTTATTCAAAGGCATACCATCATTGTCTAGTTTTGTTTTTTTTTCTTCTCTGCCCTCATGCCTACAAGAAAACTTGATCTCTCTCTTATGTGGAATGTTGATATGGGTGTATGAGTATAAGACATTTAGACAATGTCCTTGTATGCTACATACATATGTCCAGGTATGGTTGAACAACACAAAATACATGTACAATGGCATTAATGTTTTATGCTTCCTAATCTTTTAAAAACAAGGTTAATAATGTATAGGAGAAATGAATGGATAGAGATATGTACTTGTAAAGAGTATATTAGGTTTGTAGGTAAATTCTTAATAAGCCAACAACAACAAAACGACACAAAACAACCGGAAATGAAATGGGCTTATGGCTTATGCATATTTATAATAAGCTCCTCTATACGTACACACAAACATATACACACTAATACACTCTAATACTCTCAGACAATCAACAATGACAGCAAATGATAATGATAATCGCGTACAAGCGAACGACATACAATCGACATATGCTTGGCTGCCTTCATTTCTTAGAAATGGGTCTTGGAAAGCAAAGATTTGAGAAAAAAAAAAACAAGAAAAGCCAATTGAAATCACAATTCAAATAGAAAAGCTGTACTTTAATGTCTAATACACAACGTTTGTACTAAATTCTGGGGGACACCCTACCCCTTGAATATGCCTTTAACCGTACATAGTTACCCATCATGGCAATAAAGGCTTCAGAAGAAAGGTATTTGGAAGTAGAGAACGAAATCGACATCCAAATTCAATGTGAAATGTCTCCACCCCATAGTGCCCCAAAACAGGAGTTATATAACGACAAAGGCAATATAAGGCTCTTCAGTTAAAGAAGGCCCCGTGAAGCAGAAAAACTTTTATATTCTATCTATCTACAAATATAACAAGTAAAAGCGTGCTAGGTTCGACCGAGTCGAACCTTGGGAACCAACCACCATGGATTCTGCTAAAAATGTGTGTAAAATTAGCTAAGTTGTAGGGCATAATTTTATTCTACATACCAAACATTAATCAAACCAGCAAAAATTAAAGCTTCTAGGAACCGAACAAGGCAAAATTTAAGCCGGAGATCGGTTTATATGGGAGCTATATCAGGTTAAAGACTGATTTTGAACGTACTCGAAACAGATGTTTGAAGTCATAAAAAAACTCCAAGTGCAAAATTTTAGCCAAATCGAACAAAAATTGCGGCTTCCAGAGGCTCAAGAAGTTAAAACGGGTGGTCGGTTTATATGGAAGCAATATCCGGATATAGATCGATTTGGATCGTAGTTGGCACAGTTGTTGAAAGTCATAACAGAACACTACATGCGAAATATCTGTCAAAGCGGATTAAAATTGCGGCTTCCAGGGGCTCAAGAAGTCAAATCTTGAGATCGGTTTATATGGGAGCTATATCCGGTTATAGACCGATTTGAACCGTAGTTGACACAGTTGTTGAAAGTCATAACGGAACACTACATGCAAAATTTCTGCCAAATCGGGCAAAAATTTCGGCTTCCTGGGGCTCAAGAAGTCAAATCGGGAGATCGGTTTATATGGGAGCTATACCCGGTTATAGACCGATTTGGACCGAAGTTGACACAGTTGTTGAAAGTCATAACAGAACTCTACATAAAAAATTTCAGCCAAATCGGACAACAATTTCGGCTTGTAAAGGCTCAGGAAGTCAAATCGGTCGAACGGTTTATATGGAAGCTATATCCGGTTATAGACCGATTTGGGTCGTAGTTGACACAGTTGTTGGAATTCATAAAAAAACACCAATTGCAAAATTTGAGAAAAATCAGACAAAAATTGCGGCTTCCAGGGGCTCAAGAAGTCAAATCGGGAGATCGGTTTATATGGGAGCTATATCCGGTTATAAACCGATTTGAACCTTAGTTGACACAGTTGTTAAAAGTCATAACCGAACACTACATGCGAAATTATAGCCAAATCTGACAAAAATTGCGGCTTCCAGAGGCTCAAGAAGTCAAATCGTGAGATCGGTTTATATGGGAGCTATATCCGGTTATAGATCGATTTGGACCGTAGTTGGCACAATTGTTAAAAGTCATAACAGAACACTACATGCAAAATTTCTGTCAAAGTGGATTAAAATTCCGGCTTGTAAGGGCTCAAAAAGTCATATCGGGAGATCGGTTTATATGGGAGCCTCATCCGGTTATAGATCGATTTGGACCGTAGTTGGCACAATTGTTAAAAGTCATAACAGAACACTACATGCAAAATTTCTGTCAAAGTGGATTAAAATTGCGACTTGTAAGGGTTCAAAAAGTCATATCGGGAGATCGGTTTATATGGGAGCTATATCCGGTTATAGACCGATTTGTACCGTAGTTGACACAGTTGTTGAAAGTCATAACTAAACACTACATGCAAAATTTCAGCTAAATCGGACAAAAATTGCGGCTTCCAGGGGCTCAAGAAGTCAAATCGGGAGATCGGTTTATATGGGAGCGATATCCGGTTATAGACCAATTTGGACCGTAGTTTACACAGTTGTTGAAAGTCGTAACGGAACACTACATGCAAAATTTCAGCCAAATCGAACAAAAATTGCGGCTTCCAGGGGCTTAAGAAGTCAAATCGTGAGATTGGTTTATATGGGAGCTATATCCGGTTATAGACCGATTTGAACCGTAGTTGGCACAGTTGTTGAAAGTCATAACGGAACACTACGTGCAAAATTTCAGCCAAATCGGACAAAAATTGCGGCTTCCAGAGGCTCAAGAAGTCAAATCGGGAGATCGGTTTATATGGGAGCTATATCCGGTTATAGACCAATTTGGACCGTACCTTAACATAGTTGTTGAAAGTTATACCTGAACACTACATGCGAAATTACAGCAAAATCGGACAAAAATTGCGACTTCCAGGGGCTCAAGAAGTCAAATCGGGAGATCGGTTTATCTGGGAGCTATATCTAAATCTGAGCCGATATAGGCCATATCCGGTTATAGACTGATTTGTTGAAAGTCATGACGGAACACTACATGCAAAATTTCAGCCAAATCGGACAAAAATTGCGGCTTGTAAGGGCTCAAGAAGTCAAATAGGGAGATCGGTTTATATGGGAGCTATACCCAAATCTGAACCGATATGACCCATTTGCAATCCCCAACGATCTACATCGATATTAAGTATCTGTGCAGCTAGCTTTACGCGTGCGACCTCTATAGTGATTTCGACAGATGGACGGAAGGACGGATATGGCTAAATCCATTCAGAACGACGAGATGATCAAAAATTTATATAATTTGTGGGTTCTTAGACGAATATTTCGAGGTGTCGCCAAAGGATGACTCAATTATGCCCCCCATCCTATGGTGGTGGGTATAAAAATGAATTTGTGTTTGTATGTTTGTTGTGGGTTTGTAAATTTGTTTGTTCCGTATAGACTCAAAAACGACTAAACCGATTTCTTTGAAAAGTTCACAGATTGTGGGAAGCAGAAATAGGCTGCATAATTTTTTGTTATCGCAAGGGGGGCGGACCCTCCCCCTTTCCACAAAAGTTTGTCCCAAAAATAAAAGAAGAGCGATCGGGACAATATGGGACTTAAATGAAAGGTATTTAGGAGTAGACTATGAATTTCTTATTAAAGATTAAGTCCAAATAACGGAGGGCCGCTTCAACCCCAAACCCCCTCAAATAGGATTAATGGTCGACCATGACAATATGGGACTCTAATGAAAGATATTCGGGGTAAAAATGCAAATTGCAAATTTTGCCCATGAACATTCCACTAAGGAATAGGGGCAAACTTCTCATATATCAATAAGCGCAATCCGATTCAAGTTTAAGCTCAATGATAAGGGGCCTTCTTTCTATGGTCGAGTCCGAACGGCATGCCGCAGTGCGACACTTCCTTGGAGAGAAGTTTTACATGGCATAGTACCTCACAAATGTTGCCAGCATTAGGAGGGGAAAACCACCGCTGAAAATTTTTTCTGATGGTCTCGGCAGGATTCGAACCCAGGCGTCCAGCGTCATTGGCGGCCATGCTAATCTCTGTGCTACGGTGGCCTCGATATTCGGGATTAGATTACGAATATGGTCAGTAAGGTGGAATAGGCTTTAATATTTGTTGATATCGCAAGGGGTTACCAACACCCAAAATCAAAAGTGGACCGATAATGACAATATGGGTATCAAAGGAGAAGTGTACTGGAGAGTAGAATATGAATGTGGTATTAAAAATTAGGTTCAAGTACTCAAGGGGTCGTCCAACCCCAAAACTCTTCCAAACAGATATGTTGGACAAATCTATCAATATAGGACTCAAATGAAAGGTATGGGGGAGTAGACTACGAATATGGTATAAAAAATGGGGTCCAATTTATTGGTGGTCGCTCGACCCCCAAACAGCCTCCCAAATAGGAATATTACTCGATCATAGCTATGTGAGAAACAAATGAATGGTATTTGGGAGCCAATTACGAATATGACATTAAACTATGTGTCCAAGAATCAAGGTAGTGCTTTTCCTCCTAACATCGCATCCAATGGGTTATATGACCCCTTAAAACAATGGGAGGTCAAGTGATAAATATTTTTGAGTGGAGTGCTTCATTAAAATTTGTGCTTAAGTGACTGATGGGATATGGCGCACAAACCTCCTATAGACGCCCTCCACCAAACGGCTGTATACGAGTATTAACTTTTAGGGAACAAAAAAATTACTAGGTCCAAAACATAAATTCACGAAATTAATTTGAAACTACGACCTTTAAATCCCAGATTGTGCAGCTCTGTCATTACTTATTATGGCATTATTGTAAGGCGGGAATTTCAGGGCTCTTCTTTTTTTATAACGAAATAAGGATATGTGCACAATACAGTCACAAATAACATTTATTTGAGTACTTGCAGCAAGGATGACAGCCATGAATGGGAGAAAAACAAGTAAAAGCATGCTAAGTGCGGTCGGGCCGAATCTTTTATGCCCTCCGCGATGGATCGCATTTGTAAAGTTCTTTGGTCGTTATCTCTTTATAGGCAAACAAAGGATGATGGATGAGAATTTGCTATACTCTTTAAGCTGTACCAAGTTATGAACCGATTGGGGCCATACTTGGTTTGGCTGTTGGAGAACAGAAAAATTTCAGCCAACGCGGATAAGAATTGCACCCCACAGTGGCTCAAGAAATAAAATCGGGTGATGGGTTTATATGGGATCTATATTAGGTTGTGAATAGATGTAGATCATTCAAGGCGCAATTGTTGGAAGTTAAAACAAACCTCTTCATGCAAAATCTCAGACGAATCGGTCAGTAATTGCGCCCTCTAGCGGCTAACCGATTTCGACCATGCTTAAAACAGTCACTGGAAATAAAAATGAAATACCTGGTGCAAAATTTCAACCCAATCGGATACGAATTGCACTCTATAGTGACCGATTTGCTGCATACTTCGCATGGTTGTTGGTGGTCAAATCAGAACACTTCATGCAAAATTTTAGCCAAATCGGACAATAATTACGCCCTCTAGCGTCTCAAGAAATCAAGACCCGAGATGGGTATATATGGGAGATATATTAGATTACTTCCTTGGAAGTAAAAATAAAATTATTAATGCGAAATTTCAGCCAAATCGGCTGATAGTTGCGCCCTCTAGCGGCTCAAGAAGTCAAGATGCGAAATAAATATATATGGGAGCTATATCAGTTTATAACCCGGTGTGAACCATACTTGGCGCATTTGTTGGAAGTTGAAACAAACTACTCCATGCAAAATTTCAACCAAATCGGTAGTTAGTTGCGCCCTCTAGCTGCTCAAGAAGTGAAGATTCGAGTTCGGTTTATATGTGAGATATATAAGGTAATGAACCGATTTTAACCATACTTGGCACAGTTGTTGATGGTCAACCCCAAACACTTCGTGCAAAATTTTAGCCAAATCGGTTATTAATTGCGCTCTCTAGGTGCTCAAGAAGTCAAGACCCGAGATCGGTTTTTATGAGAGCTATATCAGTTTATGAACCGATTTGACCTATACTTAACACAGTTGTTGGTAGTAAAAATTAAATCCCTGGTGAAAAATTTTACCCAAATTAGATAAGAATTGCGACCTCTAGCGTGCAACATTTTGGCCAAATCGGATATGAATGGCGGCCTCTAGCGGTTCAAGTAGTCAAGATCCGAAGTCGATATATATGGGAAATATATCAGATTATGAACAGATTTGAATCACACTTGGCGTAGTTTTTAGAAATGAAAGCTAATTACTTCATTAAAAAATTTTAGCCAAAACGATTGACAACTGCGCCCTCTAGTGGCTCAAGAAGTGAAGATCCGAAATCGGTTTATAAGGGAGCTATATAAGGTAATGAACCGATTTGAACCATACTTGGCACACTTGTTGATGGTCAACCCCAAACACTTCCAAATTATATAAGAATTGCGCCCTCTAGCGGTTAAAGAAAATCAAGATCCGAAATCGATTTATATGGAAGCTATATCAGGTTATGGTCTGATTTGAATCATACTTGGCGAAGTTGTTAAAAGTTAAAACAAAACGCTTCTTGCAAATATGTTGCCAAATTGGTTAATAATTACGCCTTCTAGCGGCTTAAGAATTCAATAAGCGAGATCGATTTATAAGGGAGATATATCACGTTATGGTCTGATTTGAACCATACTTGGCACAGTTGTTGATGGTCAAACTAAAACACTTCATGCAAAATGTCAGCCAAATTGGACAGTAATATCGCCCTCTAGCGGCTGAAGAAGTCAATATCCGAGATCGGTTTATATGGGAGCTTTATCAGATTATGAATTGATTAGGACTATACTAAATACAGTTGTTGGAAGTAAAAATAAGATACCTGGTGAAAATTTTTAGCCAAATTAGATAAGAATTGCGCCCTCCAGCGGCCCAAGAAGTGAAGATCCGAGATCAGTTTATATGGGAGCTATATAAGGCAATGAACCGATTTGAACCATACTTGGCGCAGTTGTTAGAAGTTAAAACAAAACACTTCATGCACAATTTTAGTCAAATCTGACAATAATTGCGCCCTCTATCGGCTCAAGAAGTCAAGATCGGAAATCGGTATATATGGGAGCTATATCAGAATATAACCTGGTGTGAACCATACTTGGCGCAGTAGTAAGAAGTAGAAACAAATTACTTTATTCAATAATTCAGCCAAATTGGTTGAGAGTTGCGCCCTCTAGCGGCTCAAGAAGTGAAAATCCGAGTTCGGTTTATATGGGAGCTATATCAGGTTATAAGCCGATTTGGACCATATTTTATACTGTTTTTGGAAATGAAAATAACATACATGAGGATCAAGAAGTCAAAATCCAGGATCGGTTTATATGGCAGCTATATCAAAACATGGACCGATATAGCCCATTTCCCATTCGTGCAAAATTTCGTTGCCGACAGAGGGACAGACCGAACGAACAGGCCTAAATCGACTTTTAAAGCCAAGACGATCAAGAATATTTATACTCTGTTGGATCTCAGCTCAATATTTCGATTTGTTACAAAGGGAATCACGAAATTAGTATACCCCCCTTGCTATGGTGGAGGGTATAAAAATCGCATTAGCTACCAACATAAATGGCATTATTTACCAACGGTACTACGAAAAACACACCAAAAACACAACCAAAGAAACGTAAGCATAGCGACAGCCATTAAACATGACACAAATGCTTCTAAAGTTGTCTTGGAGCTAGAGACAGTTCAACTGTGGGGCAGGGGATGATGAAGAGCCCGTAGGAGCTGTAAGGTACATGTAATACCTTATAATCAGCCCTGAGACCTTAGTAGCAGACACATGCCTTTTTTGTTGGTGAGCGCATCCATCCTTAGTTGGCGCTCAAACCAAGATGAGATATGACACGTTCCTCTTAAGAGAAATGTGACAAAGTGGTTGAAGTTTCGAGGACATTCGAGTGACTGGCTGACTGAGTGAGTGAATGAACGTTGATGATAAAGTAACCAAATAGCATGACGATGACTAGCCTTTTACTTCAGTCTCTCTCTCTCTCTCTCTCTTTCTTCATGTTTTCATACTTGAGGTTTGGTACATAGTTTGTTATGTTCCTGTCATAGGGGATAGGACATAAAAATGCCATCAAATGCTAAATTATTGCCTTTATTGCGTTAAAGGAAAACCAAACGAAATTTTAAGGTGAAAAGTCTCTGGGGTTTGGTTGCCAAGAAGTCTTTGGTTTTTTTTTCCCCTGTTCTCTTAGTCTTGCATGACAAATGTCAGGTTATTAATATCACCTTATCTGTGAGGTGAGTGCTCTCTTAGCCAGTATGCCAATGTGGGAATGCCATATACCGTGTGAGTGAATACAAATTATGAAAATAAAAATTTTAATGTGGCCATAATGAATTGTGGTCCAATTTGGTGGTAGATCTTTTTGGCCAAGGTGATAAAAGACGACAATTGCTCCAAGGGGAACAGTTTGAATAATGAATTTCTTTTTTTTTTTGCCATGGACTTTTAAAATTAAATTAGCCTGGCAGGATATTTAAATGTTAATTATTTTAATTGGAGATATTTGAGAGGGGAGGAGGGTGTTAGACTTAAAGAGAATGTTTTGAGGGAGAAGAATGAAAAATAATGGTTTTTGACAATATCCCCGTTTCTCTTGCCTTTCACTCTTTTAGTCACCTGAATACCTTAAGCATAAATAACAAGTAAAAGCGTGCTAAGTTCGGCCGGGCCGAATCTTATATACCCTCCACCATGAATCGCATTTGTCGAGTTCTTTTCCCGGCATCTCTTCTTAGGCAAAAAAAAAAGGATATAAGAAAAGATTTGCTCTGCTATTAGAGCGATATCAAGATATGGTCCGGCTTGGACCACAATTAAATTATATGTTGGAGATCTGTGTAAAATGTCATCCAATTCGAATAAGATTTGCGCCCTTTGGGGGCTCAAGAAGTAAAATAGAGAGATCGATTTATATGGGAGCTGCATCGGCCTATAGACCGATTCAGACCATAATAAACACGTATGTTAATGGTCATGAGAGAATCCGTCGTACAAAATTTCAGGCAAATCGGATAATAATTGCGACCTCTAGAGGCTCAAGAAGTCAAGATCCCAGATCTGTTTATATGGCAGCTATATCAGGTTATGAACCGACTTGTACTTTATTTGACATAGTTGTTGAAAGTAACAATAAAAAACGTCTTGCGAAATTTCAGCCAAATCGGATAGAAATTGCACCCTCTAGAGCTCAAGAAGTCAAGTCCCCAGATCTGTTTATATGACAGCTATATCAGGTTATGAACCGATTTGAACCATATTTGGCACAGTTGTTGGATATCATAACAAAATACTACGTGCCAAAATTCATTCAAATTGGATAAGAATTGCGCCCTCTAGAGGCTCAAGAAGTCAAGACCCAAGATCGGTTTATATGACAGCTATATCAGGTTATGGACCGATTTGAGCCATACTTGGCACAGTTGTTGGATATCGTAACAAAACACGTCTTGCAAAATTTCATTCCAATCGGATAAGAATTGCGCACTCTAGAGGCTCAAGAAGTCAAGACCCAAGATCGGTTTATATGACAGCTATATAAGGTTATGGACCGATTTGAACCATACTTGGCACAGTTGTTGGATATCGTAACAAAACACGTCTTGCAAAATTTCATTCCAATGGGATAAGAATTGCGCACTCTACAGGCTCAGGAAGTCAAGACCCAAGATCGGTTTATATGGCAGCTATATCAGGTTATAAACCGATTTGAACCGTACTTGGCACAGTTGTTGGATATCGTAACAAAACACGTCTTGCAAAATTTCAGTCCAATCGGATAAGAATTGCGCACTCAAGAGGCTCAAGAAGTCAAGACCCCAGATCGGTTTATATGACAGCTATATCAGGTTATGAACCGATTTGAACCATATTTGGCACAGTTGTTGGATATCATAACAAAATACTACGTGCCAAAATTCATTCAAATTGGATAAGAATTGCGCCCTCTAGAGGCTCAAGAGGTCAAGACCCAAGATCGGTTTATATGACAGCTATATAAGGTTAAGGACCGATTTGAACCATACTTGGCACAGTTGTTGGAAATCATAACAAAATACGTCGTGCGAAATTTCATTCCAATGGGATAAGAATTGCGCACTCTACAGGCTCAGGAAGTCAAGACCCAAGATCGGTTTATATGGCAGCTATATCAGGTTATAAACCGATTTGAACCATACTTGGCACAGTTGTTGGAAATCATAACGAAACACGTCGTGGAAAATTTCATACCAATCGGATAAGAATTGCGCACTCTAGAGGCTCAAGAAGTCAAGACCCAAGATCGGTTTATATGGCAGCTATATCAAAACATGGACCGATATGGCCCATTTACAATACCAACCGACCTACACTAATAAGAAGTATTTGTGCAAAATTTCAAGCGGCTAGCTTTACTCCTTCGGAAGTTTGCGTGCTTTCGGCAGACAGACGGACGGACAGACGGACAGACATGGCTAGATCGACATAAAATTTCACGACGATCAAGAATATATATACTTTATGGGGCCTCAGATGAATATTTCGAGTAGTTACAATCAGAATGACGAAATTAGTATACCCCCCATCTTATGGTGGAGGGTATAAAAACCAGGTTAGCTAAAATGTTTTGCATCTATAATAAGCCACCTTAGATATACTCCTTTGACTTGGAGTCTTGTATAAAAAAGCTGACTAAATTAGTTTTTTTTATGCACTTCATAGCTCTTAGTTTCTGATTTGTTTGCTTACATCTAAATATTCATTTAAAACAAAAAAAAAAAAAAACTTAAATTTTATGTAAATTTGCTGTCATGAGCTCAAAGCTCTTCAATGAATATTTTTTTGCTATTAACTTTTATTAGCTAAACTAATGTTGCTACACCACTAATAATCAGGCTACACTTTATGGTCCAAGGGATCGGAGGGATCATCATCGCCACCACCATCGTCGCCAACAGCACTCTTCTAGTATGGCGTAAATTTAATCATTTCAAGTGAATTAACACCACAACAGCTTTGCCATGTATGAGGCATCAACCGACAGACAGACACACAGACAGTTTGACATCGAAAGCAGGCAACAGCACTTCATAATATAACAGTTTTATGCAAATAACCCTAAAATTACACTTTAACCAGTCCAATGTGCTCACATTGGCTTCGTGTTTACATGGACATGATAATAACAGCTCACCACCATCATTTTCTCCCCACCACCCCTTGGCCCTCCGCCTATTTGCATCAGGAAAATAGCACCGCAACACTAGCGGCATCCTTTTCGCCATTTCTAATGTACTCAAGACTTTATTGCACTAAAAGCGAAAAATAAAGCGTACATCGTCGATAGCATCACAAGGCAATGATGTGTGGTGCGTATTCCTCAGCCAACACCAGTAACAGAGACCGTAGTAGGGGAAATTCATTTTCCACGAAATTTGGGAACTTTTTGAAAACTTCCAATACAACAAACTGTTGCAAATTTCAGGGAAATCAGATAAAAGTTGAGCTGTTTTTGAACCCAAGGCCTAAGATATGGAAATCGGGAGATCGGTTTTTATGGGAGCTGTATCATGCTATTGATCGGTTCAGACCATATAAGACACGTATGTTGAAGGTCATGAGAGAAGACGTTGTACAAAAATTTCTGCCAAAAATTATGAGAATTGGGCTCTCTAGAGGCTCAAGAAGTCAAGACCTAAGACCGGTTTATATGGCAGCTATATCAAAATATGGACCGAATTAAACCATACTTAGTACGGATATTGAAAATAACACCAGAACACCACGTGGTAAACTTCAGTCAAATCGGATAAGAATTGCGCCCTCTAGAGGCCAAAGAAATCAAGACCCAAGATCGGTTTATATGACAGCTATATCAAAACATTAGCCGATTTGAGCCATACTTAGTACGGTTGTTAGAAATAACTCTAAAACACCACGTGCAAAATTTCAACCAAATCGGACAAGAAATGCGCCCTCTAGAGGTTCAAGAAGTCAAGACCTAAGATCGGTTTATATGGCAGCTATATCAAAACAGAGATCGATTTGAACCATACTTAGTACGGTCGTTGGAAATAACACCAAAACAGTACGTGCAAAATTTCAGTTAAATCGGATAAGAATTGCGACCTCTAGAGGCTCAAGAAGTCAAGACCCAAGATCGGTTTATATGACAGCTATAACAAAACATGGACCGATTTGAATCATAGATCGGTTTATGTGGCAGCTATATCAAAACATAGACCGATTTGAACCAAACTTAGTACGGTTGTTGGAAGTGACACTAAAACAGTAGGTGCAAAATTTCTGTTAAATCGGATAAGAATTGCGACTTCTAGAGGCTTAAGAAGTCAAGACCCAAGATCGGTTTATATGACAGCTATAACAAAACATGGACCGATTTGGACCATATTTAGCACAGTAGTTGGAAGTGACACCAAAACACCACATGCAATTTTTCAGTCAAATCGGATGAGAATTGCGCCCTCTAGAGGTTCAAGAAATAAAGACCCAAGACCGGTTTATATGGCATCTATATCAAAACATGGACCGCTTTAAACCATACATAGCACGGTTTTTGGAAGTGACAGAAACACCACTTGCAAAATTTCAGTCAAATCGGACAAAAAATGCACCCTCTAGCGGCTCAAGAATTCAAGACCCAAGATCGGTATATATGGCAGCTATATCAAAACATGGACCGAAGAGGCCCATTTACAATCCCAACTGACCTACACTAATAGAAAGTATTTGTGCAAAATTTCAAGCGGCCAGCTTTACTCCTTCGAAAGTTAGCGTGCTTCCGACAGACAGACGGACGGACGGAAAAACATTCGGACAGACGAACGGATATGGCCAGACAGACTTAAAATGACATGACGATCAAGTTTACATATACTTTATGGGATCTCTGACGCATATTTCGAGGTGTTACAAACAGAATGACGAAATTAGTATACCCCCATCCTATGGTGGAGGGTATAACAAGTAAAAGCATGCTAAGTTCGGCCGAACCGAATCTTATGTACCCTCCACCTCCATGGATCGAATTTGTGAAATTCTTTGGCCGATATCTTTTTATAGACACACAAAGGACAATGGATAATAATTGCTATGGTATTTTAGCTACAACAAGTTATGAAACGATTGTGGCCTTACTTGGGTTGGCTATTGGAGAGCAATATGGAATTCATTGTGCAAACATTTCAGCCAAATCGGAAGAATTGCGCCCTATAGTGGCATAAGAAGTAAATTTGGGAAGCTATATCAGGTAACAGACCGATTCATACCATATTTAACACGTATGTTAAATGTCATACAAAAAGTCGTTGTGCAAAAAAATTTCAGTCAAATCGGATACGAATTGCTCCCTCTAGAGGCTCAAGAAAAATAACCGGGAGATCGGTTTATATTGGAGCTATATCAGTTAGTGAACCGATTTGGGTCATACTTGGCGCAATTGTTGACGGTCAAACCAAAACACTTCATGCAAAATTTCAGCCAAATCGGATAAAAAGTGCGCCCTCTGGGGCTCACGAAGTTAAGATCAGAGATCGGATGATATGGAAGCTATATCAGGTTATGAATCGTTTTGGACCATTCTCGGCACAGTTACTGGAAGTTAAAATTAAACACTTGGTGAAAATTTTCAGCTATATCGGATAAGAAATGTGCCCTCTAGAGGCTCAAGAAGTCAAGATCCCAGATCGGTTTATATGGGAGCTATATCAGATTATGAACTGATTTAGATCATGCAATATTTCAGCCAAATCGGATACTAATTGCGCCCTCTAGCGGCTCAAGAAATCAATATCCAAGATTGGTTTATATGGGAACTATCGTCGGCTAACCTACGGTGGCCTGCGTAGTGCAGAGGTTAACATGTCCGCCTATGACGCTGAACCCCTGGGTTCGAATCCTGGCGAAACTATCAGAAAAATTTTCAGAAGTGGTTTTCCCCTCCTAATGCTGGCGACATTTGTGAGGTACCATGCCATGTAGAACTTCTCTCCAAAGAGGTGTCGCACTGCGGCACGCCGTTCGGACTCGGCTATAAAAAGGAGGCCCCTTATCATTGAGCTTAAAAACTTGAATCAGACTGCACTCATTGATATGTGAGAAGTTTGCCCCTGTTTCTTAGTGGAATGTTCATGGGCAAGATTTGCATTTGCATATCAGGTTATGAAACGATTTGGAACGTACTTGGCAGAGTTATAATAAGTTAAAACAGAACACTTCGTTCAAAATTTCAGCTAAATATGATAAGAATTGCGCCCTCTAGCGGCTTATGAAGTCAAGATCCGAGATCGGTTTATATGGGAGCTATATCAGGTTATGAACTGATTAAGATCATATTTGGCGGAGTTGTTAGAAGTTAAAACAAAAGATTTTGTGCAAAATTTCAGCCAAATCGGCTAGTAATTGCGCCCACTAGAGACTCTAGAAGTCAAGATCCGAGATCGGTTTATATGGGAGCTATATCAGGTTATGAACCGATTTTAACCATACTAAGCTGAGATATTGGAAGTTAAAGTAAACCACTTGGTGAAACATTTCAGTCAAATCGGATAAGAATTGCCCCGTCTAGAGGCTCAAGAAATTCAGATCCGATATCGGTTTATATGGCAGCTATACCAACATATGAATCGATTTGGCTCATTTACAATCCCAACCGACCTGCACTAAGAGGAAGTATTTTTAAAAATTTCAATCACCTAGCTTTGCTCCTTCGAAAGTAAGCGTGCTTTCGAAAAACAGACGGACGGACTGACGGGCGGATAAGCGGACAGACGGGCGGTCATGGCTAAAACGACTAAGCATGTCAAGCCGATCAAGAATATATATACTTTGTTGGGTCTCAGATCAATATTTCCTCTTAGGGCTATTTCCTCTTAGGGCTATTTATTACCCGACTTGGCTGAAATTTGGAACAGTGAATTGCGTCAAGACTCCCAACATCTGTCCCGAATATGGTCCAGATTGGGCTATATTTAGATATAGCAGCCAATGAGAGCGATCTTCAGCTTTAGGGTCTAAAGGGGTCTAGGGGCCTCGAAATCCTACCCGATCATTGTGATTATCAGACAATATCTACATATAGCTGCCATATAGACCGATATGCCGATTTAGGGTTTCAAGCCTATAACACGCTCATTTATTCATCGATTTCGCTGAAATTCAGAACAGTGAGTTTTATTAGGCCCATCGATATCAAAACCAAAAATGGCTCAGAACAGAACATATTTATTATCCGACTTCGCTGAAATTTCGAACAGTGAGTTGTATTAAAACTCCCAATATATGTCCCGAATATGGTCCAAATCCGACCCGAATACGGCGTATATCGGACCATATTTGCATATAGCTGCCATATCGACCGGTATGTCGATTTAGGGTCTTAAGCCTATAACAGGCGCATTTACTACCCGACTTTATGAAATTCAGAACAGTGAGTTTTGTCCGTGGATATCCGAACCAAAAATGGTTCAGATTAGAACATATTTGGATATAGCTGCCATATAGACCGATCTGACAATTTTGGGTCTAAGGCCTATAAAGAGTGAATTTATGACCCGACTTAGCTGAAATTTGGAACAGTGAGATTTATTCAAACTTCCTACATCTGTCCCAAATATGGTCCAGACCGGGCTTTAGTTAGATATAGCCGTCACAGAGACCAATCTTCAGCTTTAGGCCCTAAAGACTATGAAAGACGCATTTATTCTCCAATTTTGTTGAAATTTTAAACAGTGAGCTGCTTTAAAAATCTCGACATCCAACACAAATATGGTTCAGATCAGTCCATATTTAGATATAGTTGTCATACATATCGATCATCCGCATTATGGCTTAATCACATGAAAGGCCCACCTATTACCCGAGTTCGCTGAAATTTCGAACTGTTACTTATATAGAGCTTCTCGGCACCGCTACTGAGGTGAGGACACAATACCAGACATGAATCAACTTAAGGGCGTGTTATTGAGAACAATTAGGGATTTTGTAAGTAGCACGGATTTCCTGATTTAGATTTTCTTTTTCGTGGTTACTTTTGAGTATTTATAGCGCACAACAAGTCGATTTCTGGCTTAGGTGTACAACCATAGTGGCTTGGGGCGGATTAATATCCGAACCCTCTTTTCAACCTAATCTCAGCTAACCTATTGCTTGCAAACAAGATTTCCACCAATTGCCTAAAGCCTTTTTTCTTCTTTGTCACCCACTTATCTATGTTCCCACGCCACTGCCAGCACCAAAGTGTTCACTGCCATCCAGGGTTATTGGTGAAAAATACTCTCCTATTTATATGGCAACACAAAGGAAGTAAGAAAGAATGATGATTGGATGGGCACTGACTGGCTAGGGCAGTATGTAACCAAGTTTCATGGGGTGGTTTGCACAAATTACCAACAATTTGCATTTTTACTGCATTGACGCTATAACATGGCAAAGAGAGCCTGGTGAGATATAAAATCTAATTTTTAACGTATTCAAAGTTAAATAATTTTTAAATCGTTGTTTTATGTGGATACTTATACGGAATGAAAGAGGGGGAGAGAGGGAAAGAGGAAAAGGGTTATTGTTAATCGATCGTCTGGAAAGTAATTTACACTTCATGAATGGGCAGTAATAATAATCCTTGAGGAAGTTGCATCGAATGGAGGGAAATTTTCGCCTTTAAGAGCGATTGAAGTTAAGAAGGGGAAAAGTAAACATTGCATTGTATTATTAGATATTTCATGAAGACAAAGATGATGAAAGAAGGCGACCTTATGAAAATAACATGAAAAACAAGTAAAAGCGTGCTAATCTTCTGAATCAATCACCCTGGATTCTGCTTAAAATGTATACAAAATGAATTTGGTTGAAGGCCATAATTATAGTCTATGTACCAAACTTCTGTCAAAGCAGCAAAAATTAAGGATTCTAAGAACCGAACAAGGATGATCAAGAGACCGGTTTTCATTAGAGCTATACCAGATTATAGACTGATTTGGACCGTATTTGACACAGTTGTTAGAAGTCACAACAGAACAGCACATGCAAAATCTCAGCCAAGTTGAACAAAAATTGCGGTTTCCAGGGGCTCAATAAGTCTAATCGGGAGATTGGTTTATATGGGCGCTATATCAGGTTATTGAGAGATTCCCATGACAGCCAGTTGTATGTACCGGATTGACCCGATGAATTTCTTCATCGGCAAGGGCTGCCGCCTCAGTGTACCACACACTGCTCCTACAACAACAACAACATTGATCGATTCGGATCGTACTTGGCACAGCTGTGGAAAGTCATAACAGAACACTATATGCAAAATATCAGCCAAATCGGACAAAAATTGCGGCTAGCAAGGGTTCAAGAAGTCATATCGGGAGATCTGTTCATATGGGAGCTATATCAGGTTATAGACGGATTTGGACCGTACTTAGTACAGTTGTTGAAAGTTATTACGGAACACTTACTGTAAACAACACAAATAGCGCTCGTATGTTAAAAAGGTTCTGAATACGTGAAACCCTAAAAATGTCAAGCTTTACGATAGAGCTGTCAGTTGGCAGATTGCAACAGAAGGGTTGTCTAATCCCAAAATATTGGGTTGCCCAAAAAGTAATTGCGGATTTTTCATATAGTCGGCGTTGACAAATTTTTTTACAGCTTGTGACTCTGTAATTGCATTCTTTCTTCTGTCAGTTATCAGCTGTTACTTTTAGCTTGCTTTAGAAAAAAAGTGTAAAAAATTTATATTTGATTAAAGTTCATTCTAAGTTTCATTAAAAATGCATTTACTTTCTTTTAAAAAATCCGCAAATACTTTTTCGGCAACCCAATATAATAGGCAACCCTGGTATATATCGGATCCTTGTAAAATTCTAAGACGATTTAACGATGCCCGTTTGTCTGTCCGAGTGCCCGTCAATACCAATCAGGTTACAGTATTTTAATATTGACATTAGCACAGACTCATATTTCTTCTATACGCAGGTGAAATTCTTGAATGGGCCATATCGGATTATATTTTGATATAGTTGCCACATAGACCGATCTGGCGATTTAGGGGCTTTTTCCTATAACGGCCGCATCTGTTACCCGATTTCGCTAAAATTTGGCATAGTAAGTTTTATTGGGTCCAACAATATCCGAACCAAAATTGGTCCAGATCGGAACATATTTGGTTATAGCTGCCTAAATCGGCAGATAGGTCTATATCTGCCGATTTAGGATCCTAAGCCTACAACAGGCGAATTTATTACCCGACATCGCCAGCTCAACGACAACCCAACCAGCTTTGGACCATTTTTAGTCCAAAGCAGGCTTTATTTAGATATAGCTGCCATAGAGACCGATCTTTAGCTTTAGGATTTAAAGACCATAAACGGCGCATTTATTCCCCAATTTTGCTGAAATTTAAAACAGTAATTTGCACTAGGGGCCTTGACATCTGTCCCGTAAATGGTGTATGCAGGACCATATTTAAATATGGCAACACAGATTTTGCTAAAATTTGGGACAAAGGGTTCTATTAGGCCCTTTGACATATTTCTTCAATTTGGCACAGATTGGTCCAGATTGGGATATAGCTGCCATATAGACCCATCTGTCGATTTAAGGTCTTGGGCCCATAAAAAGCGCATTCATAGTCCGATTTTGCCAAAATTTGGGACAGTGAGTTGTGTTAGGACCTTCGACATCGTTCTGCAATATGGCACAGATCGATCCAGATTTGCCTATAGCTGCCATATAGACCGATCTGTCGATTTAAGGTCTTGGGCCCATAAAAGGCGCATTAATTGTCCGATTTTGCCAAAATTTGGGACAGTGAGTTGTGTTAGAACCTTCGACATCTTTCTGCAATATGGCACAGATCGGTTCAGATTTGCGTATAGCTGCCATATAGACCGATCTCTCGATTTAAGGTTTTTGGCCCATAAAAGCGCATTTATTGTCCGATTTCGCCCAAATTTGGGACAGTGTTCGGCTCTTCGACAACTTTCTGCATTTTGGCCCAGATCGATCTAGATTTGGATATAGCTTTCAGATAGACCGATCCGCCGATTGAGAACCTAAGGCCCATACAAGCTACATTTATTATCTGATTTTGCTGAAATTTGGGACAATGGGTTCTATTAGGCCCTTCGAGATCTTTCTTCAATTTGGCCTAGAACAGTCCAGATTTGGATATAGCTGCCATATAGGCCGATCTCTGGATTAAAGGTCTTGGGGCCATAAAAGGCGCATTTATTGTCCGATTTCTCCGAAATTTGGGACAGTGAGTTATGTAAGGCCAATCGAAATTTTTCTGCAATATGGCACAGATTGGTCCAGATTTGCATATAGCTGCCAAAGAGACCGATTTCACGTTGAAAGGATTTGGGCCCATAAAAGGCACATATATATAATCCGATTTCGCTCAAATTTGACACAGTGAATCATTTCGACATCCGTGCCGTATATGGTTCAGATCGGTCTATATTTGGAGATGGTTACCAAAAAGACCAATATTTTGTTATGTAAAATTGAACAATGACTGGTACTTATTAGACCACTTAATATTTATGTCGAATTTGGTCCAAATCGAACCATATTTCGATAAAGCTGGTATGGGGGCATAAATTATGCATTTTTCACCGGATTCTGAAGAAAGTTAGTTTATGTACACACCCGTGGTCGTGGGTATCCTATGTTCGACCCGGCCGAACTTAACGCCTTTTTGCTTGTTATACCCTCCATTATAAGATGGGGGTATACTAATTTCGTCATTCTGTTTGTAACACCTCGAAATATGCGACTGAGACCCCATACAGTGTATATATTCTTGATCGTCATGTCATTTTAAGTCGATCTAGCCAAGTCCGTCCGTCAGTCGAAGCACGCTAACTTTCGCAGGAGTAAAGCTAACCGCTTCAAATTTTGCACAAATACTTTTTATAAGTGTAGGTCAGTTGGGATTGTAAATGGGCCAAATCGGTTCATGCTTGGATATAGCTGCCATATAAACCGATCTTGGGTCTTGACTTCATGAGCCTCTAGAGGGCGCAATTCTCATCCGATTTGACTGAAATTTTGCACGTAGTGTTTTGGTATTACATCCAACAACTGTGTGGAGTACGATTCAAATAGGTTCATAATCTGGTATATCTGTCATATTAACCGATCTTGGGTCTTGACTTCTTGAGCCTCTAGAGGGCGCAATTCTCAACCGATTTGATAGAAATTTTGCACGTTGTGTTTTGGTATCACTTCCAACAACTGCGTTAAGTATGATTCAAATCGGTCCATATTTTTATATAGCTGCCATATAAACCGATCTTGGGTCTTGACTTTTTGGGCCTCTAGAGGTCACAATTCTCATCCGATTTGACTGAAATTTTGCACACAGTGTTTTGGTATCACTTCTAACTACTGCTTTAAGTATAGTTCAAATCGGTCCATGTTTTGATATAGTTGCCATGTAAACCGAACTTGGATCTTGACTTCTTGAGCCAATAGAGCGCGCAATTCTCATTCGATTTGACTGAAATTTTTCATGTGGTGTTTTGCGGTGACTTCCAATAACTGTGTTAATTATGGTGCAAATCGGTACATAACCTCATATAGCTGTCATATAAACCGATCTTGGATCTTGACTTCTTGAGCCAATAGAGCGCGCAATTCTCATCTGATTGGGCTAAAATTCAGCATGAGGTGTTCTGTTATGACTTCCAATAACTGTGCTAAGTATGGCGCAAATCGGTACATAACCTGATATAGCTGCCATATAAACCGATCTGGGATCTTGACTTCTTGAGCCTCTAGAGGGCGCAATTCTCATCCGATTTGGCAGAAATTTTGTACAACGGCTTCTCTCATGACCTTCAACATTCGTGTCTAATATGGTCTGAATCGATCGTTAGCTTGATACAGCTCCCATATAAACATATCTCCCGATTTTGCTTCTTGAGCCTCTACAAGGTGCAATTCTTATCCGAATGAACTGAAATATTGCACAATGACTTCTACTATGTTCAGCATTCACTTATGGTCCGAATCGGACTATAACTTGATATAGCTCCAATAGCATAACAGTTCTTATTCAATATTCTTTGTTTGCCTAAAAAGAGATACCGCGCATAGAACTCGACAAATGCGATCCATGGTGGAGCATATAAAAGATTCGGCCCGGCCGAACTTAGCACGCACTTACTTGTTAATTTATTTTTGTTGTATTCCTATGACAATCTGCTGCCCTGTCATTAAGCTTTCAAACTTTGGTTTATACATTTTTGATATCTAATATGGCCAATTTTATGAGACGAATATGTCCGCCTCATACATTAGGCCAAAAGTATTGGACGTGATCCTACTACTATGTCCCCATTGAAAACTTTGATATTTAGGAAAGTTCCAAATTACTAGTCTCTCGTTTAGTGCCTTAGTTAAAAGTTTTTTAGAATTGCTAATTTAAGAAAACTACACTTACAAACGAAGACTCCAAGTCAATAACCTTCACTACACTACTCCTCTTCACTCTTTATACTCTGCAAACTTTTTCAATCGATGAATCGTCGCACACACACACACAAACTCCTTAAACATAATTTTGACAAGAACAAAACAAATCCTTTTGTAGAAACTTTTATTATATCATTTTAATAAACATACATGCAAACACTGAAATGAATAGAAGGATGTACACACAGAAAAATATTTACTTGATATAGTTGAGAACAAGGAAAAAGGAGAAAAATCAACAATGTTCATGTTTATTAAAATAGCGTTGCATTTTATTGGAAAGAAGTGGAGTGTTTGGTTTTCTTTTTTTTGAACTGATGCTACCGAAGAGTTTAAAAGCAAGTAAAATATATGACAATTAAATTTTGCTGGAATGCATAAGCATTCCATCATAAAAAAAGATTTTTTATCCTTAGCTTTGGCTTGGCACAAAACGAAGTGGAGTGTTTGCAATTTTTTGAAATTAAAGTTACTCCAAAAGCATGTTAGCCGGTTAACGCACTTTTCAAAGTGTATATGTCATGTAGAGAAACCTAAAACTTTTGTTATATACAGTTCTTTAATATCCCCTTTTGGAGCAACAACAATAATTATGAAAAAAAGGACCCAACGGGAGAAAAAAAGGCACGAGGCATGGCATGGCAATGTGGAGTCTGATGCAAAACTATTTGTAATAAGCACAATGACAAAAATAACAACAACAAACGAACAAACTAACAAAAAACTGCAATTATACGACAACAGATGAAAGGACAAAAGAAGGGGGGAACAAGAAGCACAACAAAACTGTGGCGGCAACAGCAAAAGTATCAACAAACAACATCAACAATGGCACTAGAAATGGCAACAATAATAATATTGGCTGCTATTAGGGCAATAACAATAATGACTGGCAGAAAAAAAAACAACAACAACAATAAAAACTACAGTCCCCCTCAACACAACGAGGGTTAAAGCAGCAAGGACCCTCACATTCCAACAAAAAGTCCTTTTGGTGTGAAAATCAAACGTTGCTCTACCATACCTTGGTAGCAAAAACAAAATAAAACTGTTGACCTCCCATGGTTATCTGATGTTATAGTTGCTTTCATTTGAAGCTCCCAGGGAAATCGTTTAAATTTATTTTATTTTTAACAAACTTTTGTGAGTCCTTTCGTCCGCTCTCTCTCTCTCTCTCTCTCTTTCGCTCTCGTTTTGTGTGTGCACTTCACTGAAAGTGGCCCAGTAACATTAGTTTCGAACGGATGGACGGAAGTATGTATTTTGCAGCACTTGATGCTCGATAATGGTGTTTGTAAAATTATCGAGGAGAAATTTTTGCAATTTATGAAAATTAATGACATGACAACTGGACAAATAATATGCAAAATACCTACAGGGTATGTCAAATGTGGCAGCATGACAAAGGATGGAGATCCTGTATAGCAATGCAATTGCTTCTAGTAAAGTTGACAGGGTAATGTAGACACTTGCATTAAAAAGAGAAAATTCTTTAAATGACCCAATTTGTATTAATAGCTTTGATTAAAGAAAACATTTAGCGAAATAAATTATGTTTGAATTTTAAACCGCCAAAGTCTTAGGAGAAACAAGCAAAAGTTCTGGGGTTGAGAACCCATCACGAAAGATTTTCCCAAGAATACACACAAATGAACCCAGTTTACTTTGACCACATCAAGTAGGATTATGATTGAGGTAAAAAAGGCTTCAAAAGTAAAATTGCATGACCTAACCTAACCTAACCTAAAATTGTATGAGGGCAATATCCATTTAAAGACCAATATCGTGGTCAATTGGTGTGCTTGCTGAAATGCATAGGTGTACCTCTGCTTATTCAGTAGTCATATCTTTTTATGGATCAATGCAAGCGACAGAAGACTGAGGACCTCACAAAGGATGTTTTTCTTAGTGGGGGGATATTCAGTGCTGAAAAATGTTTCTAATGTTTACGCCAAGTTTTGTTCAGAATCAGAGGCGGATATGTCAATCTATATGCCTTGGTGGCCACTTTTCCAAGGAAAGGGGATTAAAACATCACTTTTCCAAGGCGAAGGGCTCAAAACTAGCCTTTTCACAGGGTTGGGGTACAACTACTACACTTTTCCAAGTCAAAGAAGTACAGAAACTACACTTCTCCTAGTGAAAGACACTAAAAATACTCTTCTTCCAGGGAGAGGGTGCTAATTCTACAATTCCCCCACTGCAAGGGTACTCAAACTAAACTTCCCACAGGGACAGCGTACTTCAACTACCCTTGTCCCATAAAAAGGGTACTTAAACTGCATTTGCCTCACAGAAAGGGGACTTAAACATGCTTTGCCCCATAGAAGAGTACTTAAACTACCATTGTCCAATAAAATATGGTAGTAAAACTACCCTTCCTGCATGGAAAGGTTACTACAACTACTCTTCTCCCATAGAAATTGTACTTAAACTATCCTTCCCTCAGGAAAAGGGTAAAAACACTACCCTTCCCTTCCCCCTAAAGGGGAAAGGGTACTCAAACTACCCTTCCCGCAGGGAAAACGTAATAAAACTATACTTCCCGCACGGAACATGTACTAAAACTACCCCTCTCGCAGAAGAAGTGAAGTCAATCTACTCTTCCCGCAGAAAAAGGGAACTCAAACTACCCTTCCCGCAAGGAGTACCCTTCTGCAAGGAAAAGGTACTTAAACTACCCTTCCCACAAGGAAAGGGTACTAAGAATACACTTCTCGCAGAGAAAGGGTACTAAAAATACCTTTATCTTATAGAAATGGTACTAAAACTACCCTTCCCGCAGTGAAAGATACTAAAAACAATTCCCGCAGGGAAAAAGTACTACAACTGGTGTTCCCGCAAGGAAAAGTACCAAAACTACCCTTCCCGCAGGGAAAGGACACTAAAACTAAACTTCCCGCAGGGAAAGGGGTACTAAAACTACCTTTCCTGCAGGTAAATGGTACTAAAACTATGCTTCCTGCAGGTAAACGGTACTAAAACTACCCTTCCTTTAGGTGAAGGTTACGAAAGTTGCCCTTGCCTCAGGTAAAGGATACTAAAACTGCCCTTACCTCAAGTAAATGGTACTAAAACTACCCTTCCCTTAGGTACAGGTTGCTAATACTACCCTTCCGTTATGTAAAGGGTACTTAAACTACCCTTCCCTTAGGTAAAGGATACTGAAGCTACAATCCCTTAGGAAAATGTACTAATACTACCCTTCTTTAGGGAAAGGGTACTAAAACTATCCTTCCCTTAGGTAAAGGGTACTAAGACTGTCTTTCCCTTAGGTAAAGGATTCTAGAACTATCCCTCCTTTAGGTAAAGGGTATTAAAACTACCCTTCCCTTAGGTAAAGTGTACTAAAACTACACTTCCCTTAGGTTAAGGGTACTAAAACTACCATCCCTTAGGAAAAATTTACGAAAACTACCCTTCCTTAGGGAAAGGGTAGTAAAACTATCTTTCCCTTGGGTAAAGGGTACTAAAACTATTATTCCTTTAGGTAAAGGGCACTAAAACTATTATTCCTCCAGGGAATTTCTACGAAAATCGTCGCCCAGGGCAAGGGTACTACATTACAATTTTTCTAGGGCAAGGTTACCAAAACTATCCTTATCCAAAGGCAAGGGTACTAAAACAACCATTCTCCAAGGCCACGGTACTAAAACCACCCTTCTTCAAGGCCAAGAATACTAAAACTATTCTTCTCCAAGGCCAAAGGTAATCAAACTGCCCTTCTTCAATGCCAAGGGTACTAAAACTACCCTTCTCACTCCCTTCCCTGTAATGAAAGGGTACTAAAATTACCCATCTCCTTCCCTTCCTCTAGGGAAAGGGTACTAAAATTACCCTTTTCCCTTCCTTCCCCTTCTTCCTCCCTTCCCGTAAGGAGGGTACTAAAACTACCCTTCCCGCAGGGAACGGGCACCAAAAATAACCTTCCTGCACGGAAAGGCCAATAAAACTTCCCTTCCCGCAAGGAAAGGCAAGCTAAAACTACCATTATCCAAGGCCAAGGGCACTAAAACTACCCTTTTACATGGCCAAGGATGCTAAAACTACCATGTTCCTAGGGCAAGGGAGCTAAAACTACCTTGCTCCTAGGCCAAGGGTACTGAAACTACCCTTCTCCAAGGCCGAGGGTACTAAAGCTACCCTTCTCCAAAGCCAATGGTACTAAAACTACCCTTCTCCAAGGCCGAGGGTACTAAAACTACTCTTTTCCAAGGCCAAGGATACTAAAACTACCATGCTCCTAGACCAAGGGTACTAAAACTACCATGCTCCTAGGCCAAGGGTACTGAAACTACCCTTCTCCAAGGCCGAAGGTACTAAGGCTACCCTTCTCCAAGGCCAATGGTACTAAAACTACCCTTTTCCCTCCCTTCCCCTAGGGAAAGGGTACTAAAACTAGCCTTCCCGCAGGAAAAGGGCACAAAACTAAACTTCCCGCATGGAAACATCACTAAAACTACCCTACCGGAGGGAAAGGATACTAAAACAACCCTTCTCCAAGGGCAAGGATGCCAAAACTACTATTCTCCAAGGCCAAGCATAATCAAACCTCTATTCTCCAAGGCCAAGGGTACTAAAACTACCCTTCTACAGGGCCAAGGGTACTAAAGCTACCCTTCTCCAAGGCCAAGGATACTAATACTACCATTTTCTGAGGCCAAGGGTACTAAATTTATCCTTTTACAAGAGCAAGGATGATAAAAGTACCCTTCTCCAAGGCAAGATTGCAAAAACTACACGTCCCTTAGGTAAAGGGTGCTAAACCTATCCTTTCCTCTGGTAGGTTTGGTACCCTTCCTAAGGGAATAGTAGTTTAAGTACCCTTCCCTTAGGTAAAGACTACTAAAACTATCCTTCCCTAAGGTAAAGGGTACTAAAACTACCCTTCCCATAGGTAAAGGGTACTAAACCACCCTTACCTTAGGTACAGGATACCTTCTCTAAGG
Organism: Stomoxys calcitrans; assembly: GCF_963082655.1. Lineage (NCBI taxonomy): Eukaryota > Metazoa > Arthropoda > Insecta > Diptera > Muscidae > Stomoxys > Stomoxys calcitrans. The sequence goes on along the minus strand of NC_081553.1, from coordinate 48,781,752 downwards.
GTAAGGATAACAAAACTACCCTTCTCCCAGGGCTACGGTGATAAAACAACCCTTTTCCGAGGGCAAGGGTGTTAAACCTATCCTTTCCTCTGGTAGGTTAAGTGCCCTTCCTTAGGGAAAGGTAGCTTTAGTACCCTTCCCTTAGGTAAAGAGTTCTAAAACTATACTTCCCTTAGGTAAATGGCACTAAAACTACCCTTCTCATAGGTAAAGGGTACGAAACCACCCTTACCTTAGGAAAGGATACCTTCTCTATGGACAAGGATAACAAAACTACCCTTCTCCAAGGACTAGGGTAAAAAAACAACCAAGGGCATTGATGACAAAACTATCCTTCTCCAAGAGCAAAGATGATGAAACTACCCTTCTCTTATATAAAAGGTACTAAAACTACCCCTCCCATAGGTATAGGATACTAAAACTATCCTTACCTTAGGTACAGGTTACTAAAACTTCCCTTCCCTTAGGTAAAGGATACTAAAACCACCATCCCCATAGGTTAAGGGTACTAAAGGTAAAGGTCCCTTAGGTAAAGGGTACTAAAACTACCCTTCCCTTAGGTAGAGGGTATCTAAACTACTCTTTCGTTAGGAGAAGGGTACTAAAACTACCCTTTTCCCTTTTTATATGGAAAGTTTTGTTTTTCATTAACAACTTCTTGTAATTTTTTGTGTCATTATATTTATTCAGTTGTTTATGATCAATACCCGAAATATGATAAATAGAGTTCGTAGATATAATAAATTTCCCATTAAAAATTATATTGATATGTGTTCTTAAACCTCTATAAAGCCCAGATGATTGAAAACTCCACCCAAAACGTCCATCTCAACCTATTGGTAACGTTCTCCACACTGCTGTTTTGATATCTTATGGTTATTTCCATCATTTATTTCAATCCACCCTGTGTCACTAGGCATTTATACAAATTGAAATAATCATAACAACTAAACGATGGTAATAACATCAAAATTAGCATGAAATAGTCAACGAAAATTAAATATTTTTCCAAAAACTTGTTAATATTTAAATGGCGTGGTTGTAAGGCCATAATAGGCAAACGATCAATGCTAAATGCAAAATAAGGATATTACTCCTAAAAGTAGGCAACATTTAGTGTCGTGATTAGAATAAAGCAACCAAATTAGTTGGCTAGAATATGAAATGTGTTTTAAAAACCATGTAACGAAATGGAAAGAAAATTCAGAAGAGGAAATAAACATCATTTACAGATTCATGTGCGGCAACATCAATAAAGTTGTTGTTTTTTTTTTATTAAATATGCAAATTATTATATCCGAAATTAATTTATGGGACTAGTTTCATTTTGAATGGATGTTTCTGATTTCATGGTCATTTCTGCATGAATTTTCCATTTTACATTTTACAATGGCCAATTTAATTGCTATGGGTTATGGTTGTGTTTTGTACAGGCCTTTGAGTTCTTTGAGCAATGAAAAATGTTGCTTTCGAGCCTTTCAATTTTGCTACGATAATTATGTTAGGCCTTTGAGAGGTTAATTAAAAAAAATAAATCTCCCCATAATTTGTAGTTTATCAAAGAAATCTACTTTTAATACTTGACATACAAAAAAAAAAAAAACAGAAACAAAAGCTCATCACAAGGTCTGCATGATTCAATCTATGGAAGCAATTTTATTTTTTATTTATTTTTATGTTTGTTTGCATTTTTCATAAAAAGTCAGTTTGCATGTTATGAAAAAAAAAATGCAGAAGAGGATATTGAAAAATTAATTTCATAATATTTGTGAGCGCTGCCATTTTACATGGCAAACGGCAGTACGAGAAGAAGTCAGATGATATTGTCGATAACAACGTGATGTGGCATAAAATGCTTATGAAACTAATTAATTGTATTAATATGCTTCAATTTACATATTTATACAAGTACGCGCAGGAGGAGAGGACATTAAGTACAGCAGGGCATTCCCAGAAGGCCTTAAATGGAGTACGCAAGGCCTTGAGTTTCAAACACAAAAGCAGCTTTGTGGAAAAAAAATTCCATGTCAGACATAAGGTCTCTGGAACTACACAGAGTTTACTTCACACTCTGGTACTAATATAAGATCATGTATTGTGGGAAGGAAAAGTTGAAACTTGATCCTTCAGTCAAATTATTGCAATGGCGATCTGACGACTGTGTGATTTGAGACCAAAAACTATGGTCCCCTATATCAACGGTTTACTTGCACTACAAGGAAACAGACCCACCTCACGAGGCAGTGCGAGGGAACGACTGGAGGATGCGATTCCAATGAGCACCACTCACAATGATAAAGTTAGGGTTTCGGCCCGCCTGTTTCTAATATCGGTAATGTCCCGACTTTTCAGTTACGTTATTGGTCAGAGGTGATAAACATAATCGATGTCGAATATCGATGACATTACTTAAAGAAATTGGAGTGTCCGAGGAGGACTCCTTTTTGGACCATAGATATAACTTCTTCGATCTGATGTAGTCTACATGCAATGACCCAGCATACAGGAACCCCAGAAAGATCAACTGGAACGGCTATGAGGAGAAGGTTGAAGCAAAGCTTCGAACCATTAGAACCTCGCTTACCGATAGCAAGGAGCTTGAATTGGCAGCGATTCTGCTGACAGAAACCAAGTTGAGTAGTTATGAGGAGTACTGCCCTCTGACATATCCGGGTAAGAGATCGCAACCAGTTTGGTGGAAGGGGGACTTGAGGAGACTTAGAAAAACTACGAGGAGGCTCTATAATAGATCAAACAAAAGCAAGCTGCGTACGGACTGAGACCTGTATAGGGTGTTCCTAAACAAGTGCTAGAGCGAGAAAGCATTGTAAGAGATGAATGAACCTGGGAGGAATATAGCTCTGAGACGCTTTAGCTATTGGCTGCTACGCATTTCCCTTGGTCCTCAGACGTAACCGGTTGGTTAATTAACCCGGATGGTATCGATGTCCCTTTTACACAACACAATCGCGAGTCATTAAGGACATCATGATAAAGGAGAGAGAGATTATCTGGGCGGTGAATTCGTATGAACCCTACAAATCAATGGAACAGGACGGCGTACTGCCTGCTGTGATGCAAAGCGCAGGACCAATTGTAAAATGGCTCCTTGAAATTAGGAGCTTCGTTTTGCTGGACTATGTACAGACTGAGTGGCGGCAAATTATTGTGACTTTTAGGCCGAAAGCGGGTAAACCGCTACATTATTTACCCAGGGACTACAGGTCAATAAGTTGTTCATCATTTATTCTGAAGACTTTGGAGAGACTTTTTGATATATGTATTAGGAGCCATCTCGACCCTTCACTGGATGTGGCTATCAGCAGTGCTTCTCATGATGTGGTTGGCTACATTTGGGTGTAGGCGACTTCATTTCGGCGGTCTTTTTCGACATAGAGGGGGCTTTTAATAACGTGAAGTTGGAGTCCATATATGGCGCTCTGGTGGATATGAAAGTGCCCGTCTTATGGTAAATTGGGTTGATACAATGCTGAAAGGCTGGATTATCAACGCATCACTAGCGCAGTGTTCGATAAGGAAGATTGTGACCAGAGGAACTCCGTTAGGAGGAATCTTATCTTATCTGTTGTGGCTTTTGGTGATCAATGGGATTCTGAGGTCTTTCGAGAGTCGGAGGGTGAAGGTCGATGCCTACAGGGACGATGTCGTCATCATGATGGATGGCCGTTTCCACTCTTCTAATACGGATCTCGTTCAAGAGGCTTTGAGTCCGGATGGGCTAAGGCCAACGGGCTTGGCATAAATCCCAGAAAGACTGACCTGGTCCTTTCCACCAGAAGGAGAAAGGTAAGGTTAGGTTTGGTTTCAGTGGCAGTCTACCATCAGACTTACACATTTTCGTCCATTGTAATACCACAAGAACAGAAGCAGGAAGATGCCTTCTAGTTCTTACCGTTCAACCATCCAGATCGCCTTAAAAACCCCAACAACTTGCTAATGTTCACATCTGGTAAATCAGAAAGGTTCTTAAAGAATGGAAAACCTAAAGTGGAACTCCTTCGGACTGCTGGTGCGGGACACACACACGGAAGGTGTTCTATTGTCTCTTCTTCTTCGATTTTCTCACAGCTTCTGCAAAAGTCGTTGCTGGCAACCTTCAGTCTATCAGCATGTTTTTCGATTAAACATTGACCTGTCATGATGGACACAATGACTAAGACGTCTGTTCTAGCCAGTGATAGCATAGCAGTAGACCTCTTCAAGTTCAAGGAGAAAGCTTAGTATGGTATTGGGTTGCCCAAAAAGTAATTGCGGATTTTTTAAAAGAAAGTAAATGTATTTTTAATAAAACTTAGAATGAACTTTAATCAAATATACTTTTTTTACACTTTTTTTCTAAAGCAAGCTAAAAGTAACAGCTGTTAACTGACAGAAGAAAGAATGCAATTACAGAGTTACAAGCTGTGAAAAAATTTGTCAACGTCGACTATATGAAAAATCCGCAATTACTTTTTGAGCAACCCAATATAAATCGGTTCATAACTTGAAATAGCTGCCAAATAAACCGATATTGTATCTTAAATTGAGCCTCTAAAGAGAGCAGTTATTTACCGATTGGGCTGAAATTTTGCATGAAGTCTTTTGACTTCCGACACTTATGCTAAGTATGGTCCAAATTAGTTCATAACCTGATAAGCTGCCACACCAACCGACCCGCCGATACATTTCTTCAGCCTATAAAGGGCACATTTCTTATCCGATTAGCCCGAAACGACTTCTCTTATGACCTTCAACAGGTGTACCAAATATGGTCTGAATCGGTCTATAGCCTGAAACAGCTCCCACATAAACCGACCTCCCGATTTCCTGAGCCAGTAAAGGGTGCAATTTTTATACGAATTGGCAGCAATTTTACACAATGACATTTAATATGGCCTCCAACATTGAAACCAAGTACGGTTCGAACCGGTTCATATGTCTACAATACCATGGCAATTTTTATCCATTAGCCCTTGTTTGCCTATAAACAGATACTGGGCATAGAACTTGACCAATAATATTCATGGTGGTGTGTATATAAGATCACTGTATGCTAGCGAACACAGTTTTTGTCTTCGAATGTGGATCGCTGACTGAATCTCATTTTACTCCACAAATGGTTACCAATTCCATCTTTTCCAAAAAAAAAAATATTTTTAACTACACATTTTTACTTTTCTTTAACTAAAGTAAAATGTTGCCATTTAAGCAAAGTGAATTTCCTAACCTTGAATGATGTTTTGACCTCCATTATATCAATTTTGGCTCAATAATATGACTCGAAGATAAGACAAAAATATAACAACATTAAAAAAATTTCTTAATATTTAGTAAAAAAATCTTCCAACCAAAGAAAATGTTCCTTAACATGTATAAATTGGGCATCTTTAAGATTAGTTTTTTATCTTTGGTTCATATCTCTAAAGTTAGAAGAAAAAAAAAAAGGTTTGTGTAGGAATGGAGATTTCGTACCACTGTGTATGATGTACGTCTTACTACCTCCTAAGATAAATTCCTTAATATTAAGTAAAAAATCTTTCACTACAAGAAAAGTTTCTTTAGAAAACTTTGGAAGTTTGATCACCTCTAAATTTAATTCTTTTTCTTTGATGCATGGTGAATATATAACTACAGTTGAAGAAAAAATTTCTTAATATTAGGAAAAAATCTTTTACCAATAGAAAGTGTTCCTTAAAAATCCTTAAAAATTTGACCATCTTTAAATTTAGTTCATTATCTTTGATGCAAATCTTTAAAGTTGAAATTAAAATATTTTTGCTGTTTGTTTTCAATAGAAGACAGTTCTGAGGGTCTAAAAATCTTTAAAAATTTGACCATCTTTAAATTTAGTTCATTATCTTTGGTGCAAATCTTTAAAGTTGAAACTAAAATATTTTTGCTGTTTTTTCTTCAATAGAAGACAGTTCTGAGGGTCTAAAAATCCTTAAAAATTTGACCATATTTAAATTTAGTTCATTATCTTTGGTGCAAATCTTTAAAGTTGAAACTAAAATATTTTTGCTGTCTTTTTTTTCAATAGAAGGCAGTTCTGAGGGTCTAAAAAAAGTTAGGGGAATATTTTAAGTAGTTTTGGAAAAAAAAGGAAAAGGCCTACTTGTGGCAAAAATTCCCCAAAAACCCTCCTTGCATACATACATTAATCCTTCTCCATAACTACATATGTGTGTGTGTGTGCGTGTTGCATGTATAAACTGCTGATGGCCATTGTGAATGGTTTATTTGTATTTACACGGCCACCAACCACACTTCACACATAATTTTTATAAACAAATTTATTAAAATTACAACCTGACTTGTTTATATTATTTTCATTTTTACAAATACATGCGTATACCCACAAACCCATCCTTATGAATCCAAGGATCAATTATCGAAATGGGCCAGATTTCATTCATACCACCCTAACCCCCCTGCTGGATTTGCTTTCAGACGAATACTCATTAATTAAACATTTTTCAGTCTTCATGTATTGTCGGCGCTGAATAAATATGAAAAGTGGGCACTTGATAATGGCTATTAATGTCCAGAGGATATTTTTAATGAAATTGAAAACAAATACTAAATGTATGAATTTATGAGAATACAAGGGGGAAGAGTGAGTTTCATATAATAAAAAAATTTTTTTGAACTTTTCAAAGAACATTTGTTCGAAATTTGGTTTTTATAGAAAACTTTAAGAAATATAAACTCCACAACTTGTCTGAATCAGTTTGATTAACTCTTTGCCCCAGTATGCTAACCCTATGTGCCTTTTTGCTCAGCTGTTGGAAAATTTGTTTCCTTCTTTCCTTTTTACTGCAGCTATTGAAGTTTCACCATTAGATGTGGCTTATGTATGCTGTATGCCAATTTTCAATATCTCATGTCATGCTAATATTTGCACCAACATTTTTAATCCCTGTATATTGACTACTTCATACCAAAGTGTCAAATTATGAAAAGCTTAAACCCCAGCATATTCTATACCTTTCATAAAGAATTTTTTTTGTTTAGTAAAGGACAGCTTAGTGTTGACTTGGTAGTCAACTCATGAGACTTGACAGGAGAGAGCAGGCGATGTCATTATACTGAATATCAATGTGTATTAGCATTTGGACATTTTTATGACTTTTGATTGAAGTCAGGGTCGTAGGCAGAATTTCATAACCCATGAAAAGGGGCCAAAGTCACAATGAAAATTGCGGCAAAGGCAGAAGCCATGGCAATGGACACCTATCACGACTGTTTGTCAATATTGCATATGGAGCACAGGATCGGCAATTAAGACTAGGATCGGGAAAAAACTAAACTGCTATATCAGTCAGTGCTGCGAAAGAAGATTTAGAGCCGCTAAGAAAATATATTGGGTTGCCCAAAAAGTAATTGCGGATTTTTTAAAAGAAAGTAAATGCATTTTTAATAAAACTTAGAATGAACTTTAATCAAATATACTTTTTTCACACTTTTTTCTAAAGCAAGCTAAAAGTAACAGCTGAAAACTGACAGAAGAGAGAATGCAATTACAGAGTCACAAGCTGTGAAAAATTTGTCAACGCCGACTATATGAAAAATCCGCAATTACTTTTTGGGCAACCCAATACTACTACTAATACTAAATTTCCCATGAATCATCCATAAACGAATTGGGGATACTTCTCTCATATCAATTAGTGCAGTCCAATTAAAGTTTAAGCTCAATGATAAGAAGATTCCCTTTCTAAGCCCAGTGCGAAAGGCGTGCCGCATATCGCCATGACTTGGTATAGAAGTTTAACATGGCAGGATACCTCACAAATATATCCAGCATTACTAAATGGATAAAAACGGTAGTTCATTTTTCTAATGTTTACGCAGGGATTTGAACTCAGGCATTCGGCGTCATAGGTGGACATGCTAACCTATACGCCACGAAGGCCTCTAAGAATATATAATATGTCAAAACAGGTGGCTAAGAAATGCCAAAAAGGATACCACTACCGATTAGGTATGGATAAGAATTGCGCCCTCTAGAGGCTAAAGATGTTTAATCAGGAGATCGGTTTATATGGCGGCCATATCAGGTTATGAACTGATTAAGACTGTACTTGGCACAGTTGTTGGGAGTCATACTAGACTACATACTAGCCTCTAGAAGGCGCAATTATAGACCGAAAAACGGCAAAACCGACTTTCTTGAAATTTTCGCAGTTTGTGGGGAGTGGTCTTGAAGAAAAACTATGCTATATACTTTTTCTTTATATCGTAAGGGGGTGGACTCTTACCCCAAAAGTACCACCCAAAAATAGAAGTGAACCGAACGAGATAATATGGAGTTCGAATTAAATATATTTCGGGTACCAAGAGGGCCGCCCCGATCTCAAAAAAACTACAAATAGGCATTTTGGACGATCATGACAGTATAGGACGCAAATGAAATTTATAGGGGGTTGGATTACGAATCTGGTATTAAAGGAGCAAAAGCCCATATAATTTGTTGATATCGGAAGGGGGCGGACTCTCCCCTTACCACAAGAGCCCCACCCAAAAATGAATGTGGACCGATGGGGACAATATAGGACTCGAATGAAAGGTATTCGGTAGTAGAGTACGAATTTGGTACCAAAAATTCCATACAAGCACCAAAAGAGCCACCCCGACCCCAAAACCCCCAAATGGGCATTTTGGACGATCATGATATGGGACTCAAATGAAAGGTATTTGGGAGTAGATTATTAATATGCTATTGAAAAAAAGTTTCAAGTGATAGAGATATTCGCCAAATGGGAATATTTGCCAATCACTGTTATATGGAGTACAAATAAAGGATTTTTGAAAATAGATACACAAATTTTACTGGGAAGATGCATGTGGTAGTAAGTAAGAAAATATACTCTAGTTGTCAGACCAATAATGCTACTGTTCAATACTTAACCGGATCCAATGGATGGCTTATTTGTGCAACGTAGTCGCACTGAGGATAACAACATCTGATGCACTGAATTTAATGCTACATCTTACGCCTCTGGACATTGTGGCTAGACATATTGCAGCGATTACTGCTGTGAGTTAAGGGAGCTTTCTCTTTGGTCATGTGGCTACGGACACTGTTTTATCCTTGATACAATACGCTATGTTCTAGGCAGCGTGTATTACAAGCTACCTTAGCCGCTTTTTGATAAAAAGTACTGCACCACTATTCCTGATGGAACCGATTGGAACTATGATATCCCTGATATTAGAAGTATACGGGCGGTTCGAAACTAAACAACCAGCTGGGCTTTGGGGTGCACTCTAATGATCTAGAACTAGTCATATCGAAAAGGTTACCCGACGGGCGGTTCCAAACTAAACAACCAGCTGGGCTTTGGGGTGTACTCTAATAATCTAGAACTGGTCATATCGAAAAGGTTACCCGACCACCGCAGAGTGTATCAAGCGGAGATCCTTGCAATTAAGAAAGTGGTGGAATGGCCAAGATAAAATGTCATAACGACGATTGACATAAATATCTTCTCAGACAGCCAGGCAGCCATTAAATGCCTGGATAACGTATTCCTGAAGACAAAAACCGCCATCGATTGTCGCAGATCTCTCAACGAGATGGCTGAATAGTTCAAAATTCACATGTTCTTGGTGCCGGGCAACAAAGATATCCCTAGGAATTGTAAATCGGATGAGTTTACGAGACTAGGAATAGGCTTTCACATTCCAGAAATACTGAAATCTGTGAGTATGCCTCTAGCGACATGTAAGCTAAGTTTTCAGGACCAGGCCCGAAGGACAACAAATGATAGATGGTCACAAAGAGGGGGCTGTGAGCATTCCAGAACTATGTGGTCTAATCTAGACTTGATGAGGTCTACCGTTTTGCAATCATTGGCTAGAATAAACGTCACAGTCATTGTGTCCGTCATAACAGGTCACTGTTTAAACGGAAAACATGCTGACAGACTGAAGGTTGCCTGCAAGGACTTTTACCGAAGCTATGAGGACATCGAAAAAGAGGAGACTGTAGAACACCATCTGTTTGTGTGTCCCGCACCAGCAGTCAGAAGAAATCCATTTTAGGTTCTCATTTCTTTGAGAACCTGTCTGATTTTGCGGATGTGAACAATAGCAAGTTGTTGGGGTTTTTAAAGCGATCTGGATGGGTGCCCCGATTGGGGCAATATGGGTTTGAAATGAAGGGTAATTTTCATTAAATTTCACAGAAGAAAGAGTTTGGCTGCCTGGTGAAATTAGGGTGCAGCATTTGGTAATATCGCAAGAGAAGGGGGCCAATCCCTCCCTTTACCCCAAATTCAAAAATGCCAGATTTCGGAGATGGATGTAGTGATTTAAACGATATCTTATATTCCCGCTTAATACAAAATTGGTACAAAACCTTGGGCCGGAAAAGCCTGGAGGGACGCCCCACCCCAAAACTCACCCAAACGGATAGGACATGTTTACCGATTGGGACACTATGGGTATCCAATGAAAGTTTTTTAAGAGTTGATGACGAATTTGATATACAAAATTGTTGGGGGACCTGCTCTACCCCTAAAAACTGCCCAAAATTTCATGCTTTACGATTGGGGCAATATGGGTTTGAAATGAAGAGAAATCTTTATTAAATTTTCACAGAAGGTAGAGTTTGGACCCCGGTGAAAGTAGGGTGACATCCGAAGAGGAGGCGGCCGATTCACCCCCCTTACCCAAAATTTCAAAAACTTTAGATTTCGTAGATTGATGTATCAATTTAAAAGATATTTTGAGTGCCCGCTTAACACAAAATTGGTATAAAACTTTGAGGTAAAAAACTAGAGGGACGCCCCATCCCAAAACTCACCCAAACGGACATGTCTACCGATTGGGATACTATGGGTATCAAATGAAATTTATTTAAGAGTATATAACGAATTTGATAAAAATGTTACCCAAAGTGTTAGGGGACCCGCCTCATGCTTTCCGATTGCGGCAGCATGGGTTTCAAATGAATGGTAATTTTCATTAAATTTTCACAGGTAGGGTTTGGCCCCCCGGTGAAAATAGGGCGCTTCATTTGGTGAAATCCAAAGAGGAGGAGGCCGATCGATTTCGACGAAAGACTTCGTAGATTAATGTAGCGATTTAAGTGATATTTTGATTGCCCGCTTAACACAAAACTGGTACGAAACTTTTGGGTAAAAAATTGGAGGTACGCCCCACCCCAAAACTGACCCAAACGGACATGTTTATCGATTGAGACACTATGGGTATCAAATGAAAGTTATTTAAGAGTAGACAACGAATTTGATATAAAAAGTTTACCCAAAGTGTTAGGGAAACCGCCCCACCCCAAAAAAAAAACCGTATATCATGCTTGCCGATTGGGGCAATATGGGTTTCAATTGAAGGGTCATTTTCATTACATTTTCACAGGAGGTAGAGTTTGGCTCCGCAAAGGTGAGGGACCTTCCCCCAATTTTCAAAAACGCAAGATCTTGGGGGTTGGTGTATCGATTTAAGCGATATTTTGTGTGCCCGCTTAACACAAAATTGGTTATACCAATTTTGGGCTAAAAAAGCCAGTAGGGCGCCCCAACCCAAAATCCACCCAAAGGGACATGTTTACCGATCGTGACAATATGGGTATCTAATGAAAGGTATTTATAAGCTGAGTATGAAGTTGATATAAAAAATTTACCTAATGTATCGGAGGGCCAGTCCCACCCCTAAAAATCAATTGCTTACCGATTGGGGCAATATGGATATCAAATGATTGGTAGTTGGAAGTAAAGTACAAATCCGATATAAAATTCTAGCCGCAGGTGTCTGGGACGCATCCCATCTCCCAAACATCCCTAAACGAACATATTTAAAGATTAGACAACATTTGATCAAATAAAAGGTATTTGGAAGTGAAGCACAACTCTCATATAAAAAATTTGGTTCAAGGGTTTCCACCACCAAAAACCCCCAAAATGGGCGTATATGTCCATCGACATCGAGAATCGATATGAAAAGAATGCCTTAAGGAGAAGACTACGGCATTATAAGGTACTTGAATGACAGGTCTTTGAATGAAGAGTATGCATCCGATATTTATATTAGAAAACAAGCCTTTCAATAGGACATGTATATATGTATATCCTGACAATAAGGGACTCGCAGGAAAGGTCTTTGACAAGAGTCTGAGGGACCAATCGGTAAACGTAGTTATTGGCTTACCGGAACAACATGGTACTCAAATGAAAGGTGAGAGCAGTACAAGAATTTCATAGCAAAATTTAGGACAAAATTCTGGCGACTGAACAACCCAAGAAAAAAACGAAAGATGACCGGAACAAGGGGAAAACCCCAACTACCGAACATGTATGTTGTTCGGGGCAAAATAGAACTGCAATAAAAGGTCAAAAAGTAATTTTAGGTTGCCGCTAAGCGCAACGGGTCAGCTATTGGGTTGCCCAAAAAGTAATTGCGGATTTTTCATATAGTCGGCGTTGACAAATTTCTGTGACTCTTGTAATTACATTCTTTCTTCTGCCAGCTATCAGCTGTTACTTTTAGCTTGCTTTAGAAAAAAAAGTGTAAAAAAGTATATTTGATTAAAGTTCATTCTTAGTTTTATTAAAAAATCCGCAATTACTTTTTGGGCAACCCAATAGTAAATATATACAAAAGGAGGTTACATAAATTGAATAGGGGGATAAGAAGAGCTTTACTGGGCCTTTAGGTGTTCGAGAAGTCAAATTGAAAAATCGATTTATATGATATCGGGTGTGTGGTCGGCTTTAAGACATACCTGGTAAAGATATTGGAGGTCAAAGCAGAAATGATCGTGCAAAATTTCAACCAAATCGGATAAGATTTGTGCCGTCTAGATTCTAAAGGAGTAAACTGGGCACACCGGTTAACAGGGACCAGTTTGGACCATACCTGATATCTTGAACCAGTTCGGACCATAACTGAAAAAATTTTATTTTAAACAAAATTTTGTCGAATTTTAAAGAAAGTTTTGGGCAGACGCATTTCATGCTGCAAATTTGCCCATTCACATTCCATTCAGGAACAGAGGCACATTTCTTACATATCAATGAAAGCTGTCCGGTTTAAATTTTAATCCTTTTTTAGCCGAGTCCGCAGGGCGTGCTGCAATGCGATACCTCTTTGGGAATGTCGCCAGCATTAAGAGGGGCTAACCACCTCTGAATAGTTTTTCCAATGTTCTCGCCAAGATTCGAATACAGGCGTTCAGCATCATAGGCGGATACAGTAACTTCTGCGCTATGAACCCTCCAACATGAACCGCTGAACCCTCCAACGTGGAGGCCACCCCATGTTGGTGGGTTCAGCCCAGGCAAATGCATGCCTATGCACTTGTGTTGCATAAGCTTTTTTTAATTTTCGTTTTTATAACAATATTTATATTATTGTCCTTTGCCTATGTCATTCCAAACTCTTTTCGATATGTCTGCATCCTTGAAGCTTCTGCCATGAATATATGATTGTGTTTTATGTGCAGCATATATACATTTGCATATGCAAAAAATGTTCAAAAAAGTGGCAGCAGTTAATATATTATTAAAAACTGTTCAAATAAAAATACTTGTGGCTCACACACACACACATACAGACATATTTGTGTGTCTATTATGCAAGCTCTGTGTGTCAGAATATGCCTGGAGTGTGTGTGTGTGAATTTTATATAGGCACACACTGAGAGAGACTAAAATGTATTTACACACACATATGCACACTTTTTATGAAATATAAATTTCCATGTGGGTATGTGGAGGCAAAAAAAAACGAGGTTTTATTGCAGTGGTTGCTATACAACAGGGACTACAAATTACTATTGTTGTTGGTGTTGGTATGATATGATTGCATTCTACCGCAAGCACTTGCAGAGATATTCATTGAGGGTAGGGAGAGGGATTATAAGCAAAATGGTTAAATGAGTGGTAGATGGATTGACGAAAAATTAAATTTATATATACAACTAGCTGGACCGGGCCCGCTCCGCTGCGCCTTCTTTTCCTTTATATGGAACAAAATTTTACATGGAATATTTATTTTCGACAATTAGAGAGCTTTTAGCTACGAAAATAGTATATCGCTTGACTAAGAGTTTAACAATTTAAGTGCCTTTATCTGAATCCCATATGATTTTTATTGGTCTACGAATTTAAGTTTGGATGGAAGGTGTGCTCCCTTCTTAAAATACTTTATTTCAGTCCGATATTCTCATGATGTCTGATTTAGGGATGTTTTCGGGAATGAGGTGGTCCCCCAGATATTCGGCCCTGAAAAAATATCAGCATCGTGCTCTTCTCTCAAATACCATTTATTTAAACCCCATATTGCAATTGGTTTTGAGGGGGAGTTTATACGATGTGGCGTCCCCCAAAACACATGGCTCCAAAATTGGTTATCAAATTCGTTTTCTAATTTCAAATACTTGCATTTGAGCCACATATTGGCAAGGTCGAAAAATGTTTACCCTTTGGGGGTGTTTTGGGAAAGGGGTGATGCCTTAAATATATGGTCCTACATTTGGATATGATATTCGTATTCTACTCCCAAATACCTTTATTTGAACCCCATATTGCGATGGTCAGTAAAAGATTTTTGTTTGTGGGGTATTTTAGGAAAGGGGTAGACACCCAGAAAATTGGTCCCGAAAGTGGGTATCAATTCTTGCTCTGCCCCCCAATACCTTTCATTTAAGCCCCACATTGACAAGGTCGGTAAATATGCCCGATTTAGGGGTGTTTTGGGGAGTGGGGTGGTCCCCCAATCACTAAGCCCTGAAAATATATCAACAACGTGCTCTATTCTCATATACTTGAACCCCATATTGCTATTAGCCTCAAATGTGGATATCAAATTCGTTTTCTAATCTCAAATTCCATTCACTTAAACCCCTTATTGAAAAAGTCTGCAAATATGTCCGGTTTGAGGTATGGGCCCCAAAAACTATGAATATCGAGCTCCACTGTCTTGAAGACCCAAATTGTCTTGGTGAGCAAATACGTCCTACTTAGGGGTTGTTATGGTGGTGGGACATCCCCTAGACAGTTGGTCCCAAATGGTGATGTCAGATTCATGGTCTACTCCCAAATACCCTTCATTTGAGTCCCATACTGGCATGGTCGGTAAATATGTCCGATTTAGGGATGTTTTGGGGGTTGGGGTGGTCCCCCAAATACTTGGTCCGACAATTGGTTATCAGATACGTTTTCTAATCTTAAATATTTTTCATTTGAGTCCCATATTGTCGTGATTGGTGTATGCATATATTGGGTAGGTTTTGGGTGGGGCGCCTCCCTAGGTACCCCATCCGAAATTTAAATACCAAATTTTTTGTTTGTAGGTTACTAAAAGACAAAATTTCGCTTAAATCGCCACACCCATCTCCGAGATCAGGAGTTTCTGAAAATTAGTGTAAGGGGGAGAGTCCGCTCCCCTTCAGATATCAACCCTATTTTCACCACGGGATCATTATGCACCATCAGTGAAAATTTCAAGAAAATCGGTTCAGCCGTTTCTGAGTCTATAAGGAACACACAAACATACAAACAAACAAACTCAAATTAATTAGGGCCCGCTCCGCAGCGCCTGACGGTGACGTCAAGAAATAAGTCCTGTTTGGGGGTGCTGGTACGGCCTTTCAAATATTTGGCATAAATACTTGGGCATGAAACAGATACAGATTTGAGCCCCTATTTGTGCCATAATCCACAAATTACTGATAATTTCTTTCATTGAGTATAATATATTCTCGGTCATCCTACATGACAGTTTGGCGTTGCATTTATTGGGTGGAGAGGGTCGACCCCACCCCGAAGCTAAAAACCAAACGACACTTTATTTGGGTCTTTTATCGTCGCGATCTACTGTCCTGCGGAACGGTAGGACGTGACCCAGATACTTGAATCCTTATACCAACATTAGATACTAAATATACTTTCATAGACCTTTCTTTTAATCGACATATTATCCCGGTCGAACTACACGTCTTATAGAAGGGTATTTAGTGGGTGGACCGGTCCCAGACTCTGTCTTAATTGTGCATGCCAGATTCAAAGTCAAGTCCCAAAGACCTTTCATTCGATACCCCTTTTGTGAAGTTGGACATTTATGCCCGTTTTGCGGTTTTTTTTTGGATTGGAGAGGCCCCCTAGACACCTTGGACCAAATTCTTATAACAAACAGATGTGTACTCAGCTTCCAAATATCTTTCGTTTGATACCCATATTGTCCTAATCGATAAACATGTCTTGTTGATGGTTTTTGGGGGTTGGGAGGCGCCTGAGACACCAAAGAATACATTTTTATATCAGCATTGGACTCTACCTTTAAATAGCTTTCACACGATTCACATATTTTCCCAATCGGTAAATAAGTCCTTCTGGGGGTTTTGGATGGTGGGGAGGGTCCTCAGACACCAAAAAATAATTTTTTGTCTCAGATTTGATACCCATATTGCTCAAAGCGGTTAAAGTTTCCTGTTGGGTGGTGTTTTTGGCGGTGGGGGCACTAAGGGTAATATTTTAATGTCAAGTTCGTACTCTACTCTCAAATAGCTTTCATTTGATACCCATATTGGCCAAAGCGGTGAAAGTGTCCTCTTGGGGCTTTTTGGGGGTGAGGAACCCCCCGAAACTGAAGAGTGAAATTTGTATACCATATTCGTACTCTACTCTTAAATACCTTTCATTTGATACCCATATTGTCCCAATTAGAGCACATGTCCGTTCGGGTGAATTTTGGGATGGGGCGTCCACCCGATTATTTGTCCCCAAAATTGTTTACCAATTTCGTGTTTTCGGGGTACCATAAGGTGGCATACAAAATTTCGCTTTTATCGATGCACGCATCTCCAAGATCTAGGGTTTTGAAAATATGAGGGGGGGTCCGCCCCCACCTTCGGATATCAAAAAATGTAGTACCCTATTTTTATATGCAATTTTTTAATTCTTCACCAAATTCCTTTGTCTACATTTGAGTGAAGCTTTGTAGCCATACACATCGTAATTTGCGGTGGTATTGGTGTTGTTAAAACAATACACCGGGGTGCAACAAAAATTCACACACATCCATCGTTAACACACTGTTTGAGAATGCAAGCCAGGGTAGTGGGACACATACACGAATTAAATGGCTGACTGACTGGATGACTGCCATTACAGTTTGTGTGTATATATGTGAGTGTGTGGTTGTTTGTGTTTGTTAAATGTAATATAACTAGCAATTTATTGTAATGTATTTAATAATTTTACAATACAATATTTTTACAATTTCATTTAAATTCGCAATAATTGTTAAAGTCGTTAAAAGCGTTGTTAACAACATATCCATCAAATATTTATGCTACATTTAATACTAACCTTAGATGAATGGCTGCACAGATGGTTTATTTATGTGGAGTCTTTGCCTGAATACTGCTGATGGTGATGATGATGATGATGATGATTATGGTGTTTTGGAAATCAAAAATAATCCTGCAAAATAGAAAAACATAAACAATTAACAAAAATGCTGCTTTGATAAAAGCGAAAGCAAACTCATAAATTATTCAAGGCATAATAGAAATAGAATGTATGATATACAATTAGAAATATTGGGTTGCCCAAAAAGTAATTGCGGATTTTTCATATAGTCGGCGTTGACAAATTTTTTCACAGCTTGTGACTATGTAATTGCATTCTTTCTTCTGGCAGTTATCAGCTGTTACTTTTAGCTTGCTTTAGTATATTTGATTAAAGTTCATTCTAAGTTTTATTAAAATGCATTTGCTTTCTTTTAAAAAATCGGCAATTACTTTTTGGGCAACCCAATACATTGTCGCACAATGACACCTACACTAAACCAAAGCAAGGGAAGGTGCGTTAAAATTAACTGTACAGTATACGAACTAGGAGATGTATTGTAGAAGTACATGGCTGTCACTACCGTCCTTACAGATAATGCCTTCACAAGGGAACTTCCGATAATGAATTGAAGGTCAATAGACTTAAAATGTAGAATTTGTCTGTGAACAATTCAAAATGGTGCTTGAAAATTGGTGATACATCTCTCTTATAAATGAGTGATGTCCGATTAAGGATGTGAACTCAATGACAAAGGAGTTCCTTTCTAGTGCCGGGCAGGTTATCGCAGAGTGATACCAATTAATAGAGAATCGGGCACGGGATAGTTGTGAGCCCCACACAATCTGGAACATTGAGGTCCGATCTGAGTGGGGTTCATTGCTGTCACGAGAAGCTTAGCTGCGAGCTACCGGGCGCGTCCACAGGTTGCGAATAGTGGAATGCTCCATTCGGAGTAGCTGTATCTGCATTCGCCAACAGTCAGCGCTGTCGAGCGGAGAGTCTCAGTGAGAGGTCGGGTGGCACCTGCTCTTCTACAAATATTGAGTGCCTACGATGCTCGATATGACAAGGCGAGTTATTGGTGCCTTTAAATAACCAATGGTCACCTTGTTCCCGCGGCGATCGGTCCTTTAGACCGGATCGAGCTTGCTCATTTACAGAAGCTTGAAGAGGATCGCCACCTTCACAAGAGAATGTGGTTGCAACAACAACAACAATTTAACAGAGAAGCTTTTCGTGGCTGATTTCTGATGATCTCGTCAAGATACGAACCTAGGGACTAAGCGTCATAGATACAGTGTGTATTGCACCACGGTTCGTTTAGTTTTATTAGCCTCCACCATAGGATGGGGGTATACTAATTTCGTCATTCCATTTGTAACACATCGAAATGTTAATCTGAGACCTAACAAAGTATATATGTTCTTAATAGTCTTAACAATCTTAATCGATTAGGCCACATCCGTCCGTCCGTCTGTTTGTCTGTCGAAAGCACTCTAAATTTCAAAGAAGTAAAGCTAGGTGCTTGAAATTTTGCATAAATATTTCTTATTACCGCAGGTCAGTTGGAATTGTAAATGGGCCAAATTCGTCTATATTTTGATATAGCTGTCATTGAAATCGATATCGGATCTTGACTTCTTGAGCCGATAGAGGGCGTAAATATTGTCTAATTTGGCTGAAATTTTGCATGAAGTGTTTTATTTAGACCATCACCAACTGTGCCAAGTATGAATCCAATCGGTTCATAATCTGATATAGCTCACATATAAACCGATTTCGGATCTTGACTTCTTGAGCCGCAAGAGGGCGCAATTATTATCCGATTCGGCTGAAATTTAGCTCGAAATGTTTTATTCTAACTTCTAACAACTGCGACAAGTATGTATCCAATCAGTTCATAGTCTGATATAGCTCCCATATAAACCGATTTCGAACCTTGACTTCATGAGCCGCAAGAGGGCGCTATTATTATACGAATTAGTTGAAATTTTGCTAGGAATGTTTTATTCTAACTTCTAACAACTACGTAAAGTACGACTCAAATCGGTTTACACCGTGATATAGCTCCTATATAAATCGATTTCGGATCTTGACTTCATGAGCCGCAAGAGGTCGCTATTATTATACGATTTAGTTGAAATTTTGCATGAAGTATTTTGGGTTGACCATTGAAATTTAGCATGAAGTGTTTTGGATTGGCAATCAACAACTGCGCCAAGTTTGGCCCAAACCAAACCGATCTCCCGATTATACCTTTTCAGCCTCTAGAGAGATCAATGCTTTTCTTTTGTCCTTTGTTTGTCTATAAAGAGGTACCGGAAAAAGAACTCTACAAATGCGATCCATGGTGGAGGGTACATAAAATTTGGGCGGCCGAACTTAGCATGCTTTTACTTGTTTTTAACATTTTTTTTAAATTTTTCGTTATCAGAAAGCGGCCGTGCCGAATCTCTTAAGACAAATCGCATAGTGTGTCAAGATATATTTCGATCTGTTACAAATGGAAAGACCACCCCATCCTATGGCGGAGGGCATAAAAATCGAGCGGTTTGGTAATTAAAATAAAAAATTATAAATATTTTCAAACAATCGCCCGATTTGCTTCTCAAAAAATTGCCATTTTTGAAAATATGTTTTTTCCTTTAAAAAAAATGGTTTATATGGTCAGGAGTCAAAAGACAAAGGCCACTTGCCTTTGCATACTACCTCTCTCTTTCGCTTCTTCCAATTTTGGTTAAAGTCGTTCATGGAATTAAACTCCAAATTGTTTTATGTATTTTTACCACATAGCGACACAACTTGGTAGAGAAGGTTTAACATGGCAGGATGCCTTACAAATGCAACTTGCATTAGAAAGGGCATAACCACCACTGAAAATTTTGTTGATGTTCACTCTGGGATTTCAACGCAGGCATTCGGCATTAAAGGTGGACATGCTAACCTCTGCACCACGGTCGGTTATAATATATTGTACACAATAAACAACAACAAAATATTTGGGGTGATTATGCACACTTTTGGGGTCTATTTACATATTGGTGTTTGGGGTGAAATGACAATATGGAAATACATCCCTAAATCACAATTTGATCCCAATTTTATATTAGGTCGTAAATGGCTTTTTTTGGGGGTGCATATGATAACTGAAGGTGCATTTGGGGTGATTATGCACACTATTGGGTTCTATTTGCATGTTGGTGTTGGGGGTGTAATGACAATATGAAAATACACCCCTAAATCACAAATTGACCCCAATTTTATATTGGGTCGTATATTTTTTTTTTTCGTGCATATGATTGCTGGGGGTGCATTTGGGGTGATTATGCACATTTTTGGGGTCTATTTGCATGTTGGTGTTTGCGGTGTAATGACAATATGAATATACACCCCTAAATCGCAAATTGTGCATATGGTGCGTATGTTTACTGGAGGGTGCATTTGTTTTAGGGTAAATTTTCAATAGTGCAAAATTTCGGCCAAATTGGATAACAATTGCTCCCTCTAGAGGCTATATCAGATTGTGAACAAATTTGGGCACTGCTTGGCGCAGTCAAACCAAAATTCTTCATGCTAAATTTCAGCCAAATCGGATAATAATAGCGACCCTCTAGAGAATCTTTAAGTTAAGATCCGAGATTGGATTATATGGGAGCTATATCAGGTTATGAACCGATTGGAACCATACTTGGTACAGTTGTTGATGGTCAAACCAAAACGATTCGGACTATAATTGAACCAAATGTTGGAGAACATAGTAGGTCATTCTGTAAGATTTAAGCCAATTTGAATAAGAATTGCCCACTTTAGGGGCTCAAGAAATAAAAAAGGGCGAGATCGGTTTAAATGGGAGCTGTATCAGGCTATTGACCGCTCCGACCATTTTTGACACGTATGTTGAAGGTCATGGAAGCAGCCGTTATACCATATTTCAGCCAAATCGGATTATAATTTCGCCCTCTAGTGGCTCATGAAGTCAAGATTTAAGATTGGTTAATTGACAGCTATATCAGGTTATGTATCCAGTTGAGCCATACTTAGCACAGATGTTGGAATCATTATAAAACACCTCATGCAAAATTTCAGCCAAATCGGATAACAATTGCACCCTCTAGTGGCTCAAGAAGTCAAGAGGGTTTATATGACAGCTATATCAAGTTAAGGACCCATACGGCCTATTTACAATCCCAACCGACCTACACTAATTAGAAGTGTTGGTGCAAAATGTCAAGCTGCTAGCTTTACTCCTTTGAAAGTTAGGGTGCTTTTGATTGGCGGACGGACATGGCTAGATCGACTTAAAATGTCATGACGATCAAAAATATATATATATACTTTATGGGGTCTTAGACGATTATTTGGAGGAGTTACAAACTGAATGACGAAATTAGTATGCCTCCATCACCTCCCATATGTTAATATATTTTTTTTTTAATTTTGCAGATAAAAGACTCATTAAAAACCATAAAATAAATACTATCCGAAGTTTTCGCAAAAATTCCCACAGTGCTCGGTATTTGTGAGTGTCTAGTTTCTATTCGGTTCTATCTTACTGTGCATTGTCGGCTTGTTGGCATGAAAATAGTCTAGAGGCGTCAAATCGCACGACGAAGTATGGCCCAATGAAGCCGCCCGCATGCAAACCTCATCAAACAGTTATTTTTTGTGGATAAAGTGTTGATTCGATTAACCTGACCAATAACGCATGTTTTACCTATTGAAAACCCCATTAAGCCAAAAATAAGCTTTGCCATAGAAGATGATATTGCCCTTATATTGGGTTGCCCAAAAAAGTAATTGTGGATTTTTTAAAAGAAAGTAAATGCATTTTTAATAAAACTTAGAATGAACTTTAATCAAATATACTTTTTTTATACTTTTTTTCTAAAGCAAGCTAAAAGTAACAGCTGATAACTGACAGAAGAAAAAATGCAATTACAGAGTCACAAGCTGTGAAAAAATTTGTCAACGCCGACTATATGAAAAATCCGCAATTACTTTTTGGGCAACCATATAAGCGATCATCGACTCCAAATTTCAGTAGCAAATTTTTATTGATTTGCAGACTATATCCAAATCTGAACCGACATGACCTATTTACAATCCCCAGCGGCCTACATCAATAAGAAGCGTCTGTGCAAAATTTCATGCAGCTAGCTCTACACTTTCGACCGCTATCGTGATTTGCACAGACGGACGGACAACATTTTGAGGTGTTACACATGGAATGACCCCCCATCTTATGGTGTTGGTTTCGAAAATATGGATCTGCGCCAAATATCAACACAATATCATAAAATTTAAAGACTGGAGGACGGACGGACAGACACACGGACATCTTTAAACCGTGTTAGAATTTTACAACCATCAAAACTCTATATACTCTCTAGGGTCGGAAATAGTTATTTCGATGTGTTGCAACGGAATGCCTAAATGTATATACCCCCATTCTTATTGTGATGAGTATAACAAAGGCTTCCGAAACCTACTTCAATAACTGCCTTTAGTATTTCAAATTCCCAATACATATCAAAGTTTCAGAATATTTAAAACTTGAAAATATGTAAAAGTGTTTGCAAAGTTTACTCAGTAGACCGCACCTAAGCTAAATGAGCTATCGAGCAATACATGTTTACAAACTTATCCCTTTAGCGGTGAATAAACAAATGATATAACTTCCCTTATCGACCTTGAATACTCCCAAAATCCTGCCAATTTTGTTACTTTGTTACTTTCTGGGCCTGGGTGGAGTAATAAGGGTAGCTACTACACCCACTTTATATCGCCCCTTAACTGCTGTTATAATGAGATATGCATGTAAGGCATATAAGTCAACCAAGTCATAAATATTATCTCTCTCTCTCTCACTCTCGCTTTCTCCCTCTCTTTTTCACACACCAACACATGTGAGTGCTAAAAACAGTAGGTGTAAAATTTCAAAGTTAATGAAACATGAAAAAGGATATTACCCAAACATATGTGCGCACTTAAGATGGAAACCTGAGTGTGGGAGTGAGTGTGTGAGTGCGTCAAATAAAATGCTACATTTCTTAGAGGACGAATAATCAAAATGTAACCAAATCCACAAAGTAGTCGTAGGAGTAAATACAGAAGATGAGAAGAACTGGGCTGAAGCCAA
The DNA here is from genome assembly GCF_963082655.1 of Stomoxys calcitrans. Lineage (NCBI taxonomy): Eukaryota > Metazoa > Arthropoda > Insecta > Diptera > Muscidae > Stomoxys > Stomoxys calcitrans. Next base: position 48,758,295 of record NC_081553.1, on the reverse strand, counting down.
AGCAGGAAGAGGTGGGGGGTGGTGGGTTGAGGGGGGGTAGAAGTTAGTCATATAATATTTCGAATATCAAATTGTTATGGCAGCAGTAAAACAAAACCACACACACACACACATACACACGGCATGTAGCATTACATTGACATACACGCACACCACCTCTCATCCATATTCGCACTGGCATTCCCAGCAACATTACAACGCACTAAAGTTTCAGCATTTTTATTGGAGACAACACAGCACAGCGAGTTAACCATAAAAAGGATATAACTGCGGTTAATAAAACTCAGCACGTAACAAAGTCAAGAAATTTTAGAAACCAACCCAAAACTCAAACCCATTCGGCCAGCACCTTTTGGTAAAGAAGAAAGAAGAGACTTCCTTTAAACTTTAATACCGAAAACGTCTAAAATAGATGGTTAATGGCTTATCTTTGCAACACTCTTCCTCACATATACCAGCTTTCTCTGTATGAAAACCTTCATCTACCCATCATAGAGGGAGACAGAAAGAAAGCGAAAACTTTTAGAAACCCAAACCCAACAAAGAAATCCATTAACTAATACAGTTGTTCAAAGCGGAAACTGCAGCCGGCATGAGAACACAATTTATGCCTCAAATGGTTGCTTTAACAATCTCATCATACTTTTTGCCAGTTTTTTTTTTTTGGTTTTCTTTTGGTTCCAACACAATGTAAATAGAAAATGAAGTTAAACAATGCCCCATCTATATGGTGCTATGCTAGCTGCCTTCCATAGAGGAAACAACAAAATATGTGGCAAAAAAAAAACCAAACCAGTTACAGCAAAAAAAGATCACCCTTAACAAAAATAGTTTAGACAATACACTCAATTACAATTGCAAACTAAACACAAACATAGGGAAAATGGGAGCAAAGGGGTATTAAAAAAACACTTACAGTAATGAAAATTTCATACCTACAAACGCAGACTGGTTTGGATGAAAAACAAACTGTTGCGCTTTGTTTGTCTGTTCCGTATGGACTCAAAAACGGCTGAACGGTAGAGGTCAAAAAATGTTTCCGAAGGGGGGGCGGACCCTCCCCCCTGTACCAAATTTTCAAAAACGTCAAATCACGAAGATGGCTGCACTGATTTAAGCGAAATTTTGTATGCCACCTAATGGTACCCCAAAAACACGAAATTGGTAAAAAGTTTTGTGTTCAAATAACCTGGGGGACGCCCCATCCCAAAACCCACCCGAACGGACATAGGTACCGATTGGGACAATATGGGTATCAAATGAACGGTATTTAAGAGTACAATACGAATTTGGTATACAAATTTTACTCTTCATTTTGGGGGGATCTCTACGAACCGAAAATGGTCCATGACGGAAAATATCTGGTTAAACCTGCCATATAGATCGATCTGCCGATTTTTGGGTCTTTGGCCTATAACAGGCGCATTTATTAACCAACTTTGCTGAAATTTGGAACAGTCAGTTGTATTACGCCTCCCAACATCTGTCCTGAATATGGTCCAGATCGGGCTATATTTAGGTATAGCTGCCATAGAGACCGATCTTCAGATTTAGGTAAGAACAGGCCAGTAATAGGCTTGTTGTGCGCTCTAAATTCTTAAAAAAATAACCCCGAAAAAGAAAATCTAATTTAGAAATTCCGTAATTGTTTTCCATACCACACCCCTAAGTTGGTTCGTGTGTGGTATTGTGTCGCCACCTAAGTGCCGATAGCTGTTGGACGCGAAAGCCGGGCAATGACAAAGGAAATGCTCCAACTCCTCATCATCTTCCCCGCATGCCAAACACTTGATATCACTTGCCGCACCAATTTTATATAAGTGAGCTCGTAGTCCTATGTTTCCCGTTATGATATCAATTGCTATACTGACCTCCTTCTTACTTCCATCAGTAATAACCTCGTCTTCTCACCATCCAGATCGACCCATAGGATTTTCGCCGTCCTACCGACCATATCGCTGTTCCACAGGCTTGCATGCGCATTCATCGCCCACGCCCTTAACTCAGACTGCATCAACCCAAGAGGCTTCGGGTTAATCAAGTTTATTGACTGCAGTTCTCTGACCTTCACCGTCAAATCGTCTGCCCTTTCATTACCCCTTACTCCGTTTTGGCCCGGCAGCCAAACGATGCGGATTTTCCCATCCTCAGAGAAGGCGTTTATCTCCTTCCTACACTGCAAGACTGTTCGTGACCTGACCGTTCTGGTTGTTATTGCCCTTATGACAATTTTACTGTCCGTAAAGATGTTCACACTCGATGTCCTGGCGATAGCACCACACTACCTTGCGCATTCAGTGATAGCCCGGATTTCCGCCTGTAGGACCGTACTATGGTCAGGCAGTCTAAAACAGATCTCAGTTCCTGGGTTCTCAATGTAGACCCCTAGGCGCACACTGTCCTGTAGTTTTGATCCATTCGTTTGACATGATTTTACAGATGGCATTACTAGGGTTCCGTCAATCCAAGACTGTGCCGCTGGCAGCAGTGCCTCGCACTCGACCTCAAGGTTCATCTCAGGTATCCGATCAGAAACCTCTTCCGTTCCTTCCAGGTTTCCTATTGTCGCCTCGATTATACAGCGATGGTATAAGCTGCTCCCATCCTCAATCCATTCTCCCATTGCCTTAAGTCTCTTAGCCGCAGTAGCTGGCTCACACTTAATGTAACTTTAGGGTCTAAGGACCATAAAAGGCCCATTTATTCTCCGATGGTTTAAAATGGACCATATTTACATTTAGATGCCATATAAACTGATTTAGGGTCTTAAGCCTGTAACGGGCGCTTTCGCTTTCGCCGAAATTTGGCATAGTGAGTTTTATTAGGCCCGTCAATATCTGAATAAAAATTGGTTCAGATCGGAATATATTTGGATATATCTGCCACATAGACCGATATGCCGATTTAGGGTCTGCAAATGCAAATTTTGCCCATGAACATTCCACTAAGGAACAGGGGCAAACTTCTCACATATCAATGAGTGTAGTCAGATTCAAGTTTTAAGCTCAATGATAAGGGGCCTCCTTTTTAAAGCCGAGTCCGAACGTCGTGCCGCAGTTCGACACCTCTTTGAAGAAAAGTTTTACATAGCATAGTATCTCACAAATGTTGCCAGCATTAGGAGGGGAAAACCACCGCGATTTAGGGTCTAAGGCCAATAAAAACGAATTTTGCTGAAACTCAGAAAAGTGAGTTTTATTAGCCCCATCGATATCTAAAATAGACTTTAATAGGCGCATTTATTACCCATGGCATGGTGAGTTTTATTAGACCCGTTAATATCCGAATAAAAATTGGTCCAAATTGGAACATATTTCGATAGCTGCCATATGGACCGATCTGGCTATTTTGGGTCTTAGGCTTAAACTAGGCGAATTTATTACCCGATTTTGCTGAATTTGAGTTGTATCAAGACTCACAACATCTGTCACTAATATGGTCCAGATCGGGCTATATTTTAATATAGCTGCCATAGAGACCGATCTTAAGCTTTAGGATCTAAAGACCTTAAAATACGCATTTATTCTCCAATTTAGCTGAAATTTGAAACAGTGATTTGAACATGCACGACCTCCGACCCGAATATGGTTTGTATCGGGCCATATATACGTTAATAGCTGTCATATTGACCGATCTGCCGATTATGGATCTTAGGCCTATAAAAGGCGCATTTATTACCCAATTTTGATGAAACTCAGAACAGTGAGTTTTATTACCCCATCGATATTTGAACCAAAAATGGTCCAGATCCAAACGCATTTGGATGAAGCTCTGCCCATTTTGGGTCTAAGGCTTATAAAAGGCGCATTTATTACACGACTTCGCTGAAATTTAGAACAGTGAGTTGTATTAAGACTACCAACATCTGTCTCAAAAATGGACTGGGCTTTATTTAGATATGGCTGCCATAGAGACCAATCTTAAGCTTTGGGGCCTAAAGGCCATAAAAGGCGCATTTGTTCTCCGATTTTGCTGAAATTTGAAACAGTGAGCTGCTTTAAGGCTCCCGTCATCCAAACCTTATATGGTCCAGATCGGACCAAATTTAGATATGGCTGTCATATAGATCGATCATCCGAATTAGGGCTTATTCACATGAATAGTGCACTTACTGACCATTCTCGCTGAAATTTCGGACTACTACTTGTACAAAACTTCTCGGCACCTGAACAAAATATGTTAAAAATCGGACTATATTTGGATATTAATATTGATATAGTAGTGTTATAATAAATGTTGACAGCAAATATATCCATGGTGGATATATATCCATCAAAAGTTCTGCACGGTCGAACTTAATGCGTCTTTTCTGTTTTAAATAACTTAACTTAAAGAAAAACTATTAAATTTGTTTTATAAAGAATTGCAGAATTCTTATGAACATTCAATTAAGAAAAAGAAATTATTTGCATTTTATTTTTTTTTTTTTTTTTTGAAAAAAAAAATTTTGTTAATTTAAATTTTTGGAATTCGCTGCATGATCGTCATCCAGCTATCGACCTCTTAATTAAATGATTTAATACACAAAATACCTTAGCGAACAATCATTGTATAAAAAGTTTTTATAACATTGTCTTCTTGGTTTGGCTCGAGGTTATCGAACAATTTATAAAAACAGGTGTTGGTGTTTTATTTGTAATTTTTTACCGATATTTCGAGCACTGCCGGTGATCTTCATCAGGGTTTTGTTTCAAAATTTGAAACCCTGATGAAGATCACCGACGGTGCTCGAAATATTGGTAAATATTACAAATAAAACACCAACACCTGTTTTTGTAAATTGTGTTTGAGTAGGTTAAAGCTTCCCGACAACTGACCCAAATGTGATTTAGATCGGACTATATTTAGATACAGCTACCATATAGACCGATCTCCCGATACATGGTCTGAGGATCATAAAAGCTTTATTTATTACCCGATTTGGCTGAAATTTGCAACGGTGGGTTATTTGAAGCCTCCCGAAATCTGACCTAAATATGGATTTGATCGGTCCATATTTAGATATAGCTGCCATGTACACCGTTTTCCCGATAAAGGGTCTAAAGCACAATAAAGCTTCATTTATTACCCGATTTCGCTGAAATTTAAAACAGTGGGTTATTTTAAGCTTCCCGACGCTTGTTGTGAATATGGATTAGATCGTGCCATATTTAAATATAGCTGCCATATAGACCGATCTCCCGATAAGAGGTCTGAAGGCCGTAAAAGCTTTATTTATTACCCGATTTCGCTGAAATTTAAAACAGTGGGTTATTTTAAGCCTCCCGACATCTGACCTAAATATGGTTCAGATGGGACTTTATTTAGATATAGCTACCATATAGACCGATCTGCCGATAAGGGGACCGAAGCCCATAAAAGGTTTATTTATTACCTGATTTCCCTTAAGGTCGGATGGTTCAGATCGGTTTATAATTGGATACATATATCTGCCAAAAATACCAATATTTTGTTTTCACAAAATTGAATAGTGACATGTCCGTGCCGAATTTGGTTGCTTAAGTTATGCAATTTTCACCCGCATTGTGACAAAATAGGATTTACATATATTCCCGAGGTGGTGGGTATCCAAAGTTCGGCCCGGCCGAACTTAAAACCTTTTTACTTGTTATTACTTAGTAATATTGCTGACATTAAGGCATTCCTGTGCTTTTGTAAAAACACATTGCTACTTTTGTTATAACCCTTTTCTAAGTCTAAAATATGATGGAAAAGAAGCTCCCGAAAAAAAACTGAATAGAAAGCTTTTTGGTTAATGAAGAAACAAATAAACAAACCAACGGAAATGTATTATTCGGCTGCTTCACCATTCGGCACAATTCACAACTTCCCATTCACTAGTAAAACAATAGCAGAGGAGAAAAAAAAGATGAAATACACATTCATACAAAGATAAATACACTCATGCTAAATTTTGAAAAATAAACCGGATAATTTTAACAAAAAAAAAAAAAAAACACATACACACACACAAAAAAGTATCACAAAAAGGACACACACGAAAAAAGCAAACACACACAACTACAAAAGGACATACACAAGTCTAGATCTGTGGTTAATGATATGCATAGTAAGAGAGAGAGAGAAATACTCAGTAGTAAGTCTGACAATGTGCACCTCGCTCCACCACAGCCTCGTATAGTGAAATGAACGAATTTTTTATAGGCCCAAAACCCCCCATTGGGGATAGAAGGATGAGGGCAGGGCCTTTAAGCCAGACCTATAGACAGATTGTTAGTTTTTTTTTTGCTTGTGTTCCTTGTTTGCCAGCGTGCTAGGGTAGGGGGGGGGGGGGGGGTGGGGGGCGTTTTTAGCTGTATGTTAATGTATGTACTAAATTAGCATAAAAATAGTATAATAAACATTGTGAAATGATTCCATTAATATAGTAATGGATATTTTATGCCATTCAAGTTGTTTGTTTTAGCTTTTTTTTGTTGGTTTCTATTGCCTGAATTTGCGTACAAGAGGACGACAAAAATACGTCAACGACGACGAGTGATGTCTAAATGAATGTTATTATGATGTTGATGATTTTTTATTTGTTTTATTTTTTATTTGAGTTTTTCTCTCCTCTATGGTTGCTTTTTAATGCAAAAATGGTTGGGCAGCCGTCTTTTTTTATTGAGATAAGGGACTACTCTATGATAAGTGGCTGGCATATTAAGTCATTTAGTTTCATTTCAAGTGATGAATGTGTGGTTATTTGGTTTAATGAAAGTTTTATTTTCATATATATGCAGGTTTTTTTAATTTTTATGAATTTCTGTATTAATGATAAAATCTACACTAGATTTCACGAAATACATGCTTAAATGGCCATACTGATGAAAATGTTTATTACTCTCCATTTCACTTTGAGAAAAGGTTTCCGGTTTAGGAATAGTTTGGGTATAAGAGCATTTTTATACCCTCCACCATGGGATGGGGGTATATAAATTTCGACATTCTGTTTCTAACACCTCTAAATATGCGTCTGAGACCCCATAAAGTATAATACTTTTGATCGTCATGTCATTTTAAGTCGATCTCCGTCCGTCTGTCTGTCTGTCGAAAGCACGCTAACTTTCGAAGGAGTAAGGCTAGCCGCTTAAAATTTTGCACAAATTCTTTTTTTTTAGCGTAGGTCGGTTGGGATTGTAAATGGGCCAAATCGCTAAATGTTTTGATATAGCTGCCATATAAACCGATCTTGGGTCTTGACTTCTTGAACCTCTAGAGGCCGCAATTCTCATCCGATTTGGCTGAAATTTTGCACGTGGCGTTTTAGTATCACTTCCAACAACTGCGCTTAGTATGGTTTAAATCGGTCCATGTTTTGATATAGCTGCCATATAAACCGATATGCCAAATAAGGTTCAAATCGGTTCATAACCTGATATAGCTGCCATATAAACCGATCTGGGATTTTGATTTCCTGAGCCTCTAGAGGTTGCAATTATTATCCGATTTCCCTGAAATTTTGTACGACGGATCCTCTCATGACCATCAACATACATGTTTATTATGGTCTGAATCGGTCTATAGCCTAATACAGCTCCCATATAAATCGATCTCTCTATTTTACTTCTTGTCTTTTTGCAATGCCAATTTTCCTTATCTTCAAAGCAATGTTATATATACTACTAAAAAAATCGTTCACCCAAGGAAAAATTTCCTTATTGATCTTTAGCTAAGGTGATGTTGTTCTCTTTCCAATGCCAATTTACCTTACTTTCAAAGCAAATGTAAGTATATATTATACTACTATCCAAGACAAAGTTTCTTAATATTAATGAAAAATATCGTTCTTCCAAGGAAAATTTTCCCTATTGATTTTTAGCTAAGGTGATGTTGTTCTATTTTCAATGTCAGTTGACCGTACCTTCATGGCAAAGTTAAGTATATCTTATACTACTTTCTAAGACAAAATTTCTTTATATTAAGTAAAAAATATTTCAACAAAGGACAAATTTCCTTAAAAAGTGAAATATTTTACATCTTTTTTTATTAAAGTCGTAGCATGTGCTTTTTTTGATAGTTTTTTTGTATGTTACCTTTAGATTAAAAGCGGCTTAACACCCGGTAAAAAAATAACCTATCTACCTTTTTGATATCTAAAGGGGAGCAGACCTTCCCCTTGCCCCAAATTTAAAAAACGCTATATTTCTGTAATAGGTGCACCAATTTAAGCGAAATGTAAATCCCCAACTCCTTATGTACCTTCCATTTGATAATCATTGGTAGTTGTCGTAGTTGTAGCCAAATATTCATGTGGAGGTAGCGATCCTCATCAAGCTCCTGTAGATTAAAAGCGGCTTATCCACCGTTAACAATAAGCTTTCTATCTTTTTGATATCGAAAGGAGAGCGGACCTTCCCCTTACCCAACATTTCAAAAACTCTATATTTTAGTAATAGGTGCACCAATTTAAGCAGAATTTACAACCCCCAACTCGTATGTACCTTCCATTTGACACCCAGTTGTTGTTGGCGTAGTGGTAGCCAAATATTCGTGTGGAGGTGGCGATCCCCGTCGAGCTCCTGTAGTTCAGTTTCGGTCCAAAGGACCGATCGCCGCCGAGAACAGGGTGGCCATGGGTTACTTAAAGACGCCAATAACTAGCCTTGTCATATCGAGCATCATAGGCACTCTGTATTTGTGGAAGAGCCGGTGCCACCCGACCTCTCACTGAGACTCTCCGCTCGATATCGCTGATTGTCCGCGACAGCCGTTGCAGCTACTCCGTATGAAGCACTCCACTATCCGTAACCCGTGGACGCGCCTGGTAGCTGGCAGCTAAGCTTCTCGTAATAGCAATGAACACCACACAGATTGGACCTCAATTTTCCGTCATGTGTTATGCTCTATCAGCTATCCCGTACCCAGTTATTCTAATCAGTTAAATTCAAGGATTCACTCATGCTGAGGGAACTCATTGGAAGCCACCGTAGGGCAAAGGGTTTGAATTTTGTCGACAGGGGTTTTGAATCTTGTCATAAATGTCCTAATGCTGTAGTGAAATCTGAAATGAGCTGTCGTGGGAGAATGCGTTGTACAAAAATTTCAGCCAAATCGGATGAGAATTGCACCCTCTAGCGGTTCAAGAAGACAACATCCAAGATCGGTTTATATGGCAGTTACATCGGGTTATATACCGATTTGGACCATACTTAGCACAGTTGTTGGAAGTCATAACAAATCAATTCGTACAAAATTTTAACCAAATCAGATGAAAATTGTGCCCTCAATTTCAGCTAAATCGGATAATAATAACGCCCTCTTGAGGCCCAAGAAGTTAAGATCCCGGATGGGTTTATATGGTAGCTATATCAAGTTATAGACCGATTTGAACCATATTTGGCACAGTTGTTGGAAGTCAAAACAAAACACATCATGCAAAATTTCAGCCAAATCGGATAGGAATTGCGCCCTCTGTAGGGTCAAGAAGTCAAGATCCATGATCGGTTTATATGGCTGCTATATTAGGTTATGGACCGATTTACACCGCACTAAGCACAGTTGCTGGACGTCATAATGAAACACTGCATGCAAAGTTTCAGCCAAATCGGATAAGAATTACGTGCTCTAGTGACTCAAGAAGTCTAGATCCCAGATCGGTTTATATGGCGGCTATATGAAAACATGGACCGATATGGTCCATTTACAATCCCAACACACCTACACTAATACGAAGTGTAACATTTCATGCGGCCAGCTTAACTCCTTTGAAAGTTAGCGTGCTTTCGACAGGCAGACGGACGGCCAGATGGACGGACAGACGGACGGATATGGCTAGATCGACATAAAATATCATGACGATCAATAATATATGTACTTTATGGGGTCCTAGACGAATATTTCGAGTAGTTACAAACAGAATGACGAAGTTAGTATACCCCCGTCCTAAGGAAGGAAAAAAAATCATTTATATTTTCTATGTAGCAAGGATTTTATTTCTGGACGACAAACTTCACTGTGGTTCCAAATCGAAATTTTGCTTCAGAAAAAGTTGTATAGGGGGTAGGGGGCCGGGTATTGGTTGCTGCCATATAAACTGATCTTCCGTTTTAAGTTCTTGGGCTCATAAAAGGCGCATTTATTGCCCGATTTTGCTGAAATTTGGTACAGAGAGTATATTTAGGTCCCTTAACGTCTGTGCAGTGCTATATCGACCGATGTCCCAATGAAAGAAAGGTAGTTATCGACTTATCTCGTCATCCCATCATAACCCGGATGAATTTATTGCCTTCATGAAAAAATCCATATGGCATTTTCATTGACTTACTCACCATTATATATGTTTCTGCTCATAATACTTTCAAAACATTTAAAACATACCTGGAAAGAAAATAAAACAAAACAAAACAAACTTTAATTTTATGTTAAAAACGTATTTATAAATAATTTTATTTTATTGTAATATAATCGTAGTCCTGGCTACTTCTCAAGCCCAAGTATCAATATTGCAGCCTTAAGCCGAGAGTTTTATAAGTTTAAATAACGTAACCCCCATAATTGGGCGCTCGGTAGCCGAGTTGTTAGCGTGCTTGGATTACCAGTGCAGAGGTCGCGGGTTCAGAAGCCTTAGACAGTCGCTACTGTGGTATCGCAATGGACTTAAAAAATTGTCTATGTGAGTCTGTAAAGGACTGACACTCTTACCTAACCTAACTTACCCCCACAACTACTCCCATTACCTTGGTAAACAATCATTAAGTGCCTCTTATTTATAAAATGAACCTGCTATATAAAATTTAAAATCAATTTCAAATATTTGATCAAATTCATCTATTTTGTATTATTACATGTTTTTCCAATGGTTTATTGCAACAAATACCTTTCTGGATTGAGTTGACAATCTCTTTCGTTTCTATACTTTTTCTCATCTCTACACAGGTAGTTCTATAGATTAGCGATGTATTCGGTTACCATAGCACTATATTCTGTTGCCATAGATAATATTGTGGCAACAAGCCAAGCCAACAACTACCAAGACAGAATGAATCGAACCTCAAACCAATAGGGAATGTTTGCAAATATAAGGGTCCAGTATGGACAAACACAAGAGATTCATTGCTTACAAGTTCAAACACACAAACATTTGTGTGATACTTGTATGACCCAGCATTGGGGGATATCATTCGACATGAAGGATTTGCCAACAGCATTATTCGGATTCAGCTCCATGAGTGTATTGTGATAGGTATACTAAAGTGGGTTAAGTATATACCAACCCGGGAAAATGTAACTCTTACCGTAATGCAAATTTTCCATAACCAACCTTCCTGGTAGGGCTATCTCTTGGGTTGTACTCGCATATTGATTTGCTATTTTGTTGTAGCTTTTGTCGTCCAATGGCAATAACTAAGGAAATAATTTCGTTTCTCTGCACCCACTTGGCAATTTCGCCAATCCACCCATCCACAGTCCTTCGAAAGTCATGAAAGTAGGTTGAGTGTTAATATTACTCAAATCTACAAATAATATCTGTGATTTGCTTCCAATAATGTATATTTAATACAAACATTTTCCAACTCCCATATTTTGCAAAATATCTCTTTCGGCTGGTGCGGAAACTGCTTTAGAAAGACCCCAACCACCCATACCCACGTTGAGAGTCAAGCAATAATCTTTGAGCAAGTCAGTCAGCTATTCGTTAAGAGTCAGCATAATATGTTGCCACCAGAGTTGCCATTAGATCGAAATATCAACGATAGAAATTAAACAAAATAAAATAAAATAAAATAAAATAAAATAAAATAAAATAAAATTAAATAAAATAAAATAAAATAAAATAAAATAAAATAAAATAAAATAAAATAAAATAAAATAAAATAAAATAAAATAAAAAAAATAAAATAAAATAAAATAAAATAAAATAAAATAAAATAAAATAAAATAAAATAAAATAAAATAAAATAAAATAAAATAAAATAAAATAAAATAAAATAAAATAAAATAAAATAAAATAAAATAAAATAAAATAAATGGAATAAAATAAAATAAAATAAAATAAAGTAAAAAAATAAAATAAAATAAAATAAATGGAATAAAATAAAATAAAATAAAGTAAAAAAATAAAATAAAATAAAATAAAATAAAATAAAATGAAATAAAATAAAATAAAATAAAATAAAATAAAATAAAATAAAATAAAATAAAATAAAATAAAATAAAATAAAATAAAATAAAATAAAATAAAATAAAATAAAATAAATCAGGTTACAGACTGATTCATACAGTATTTGGCAGGGTTGTTGGAAGTCGTAACAGAACACCGCATGCAAAATTTCTGCCAAATCAGACAAAAATTTCTGCTTGTAAGGGCTCGAGAAATCAAATAGGAAGATTGGTTTACATAGGAGCTATATCAGGTTATAGACCTATTTGGACGGTACTTGTCACAGCTGTTGGTAGTCATAACAGAACACTACGCGCAAAAAATCAGACTGTAAATGGGCCTTTTATGGGCATTAAACCTAAAATCGAGAGATCGGTCTATATGGCAGCCAAACCCAAATCTGGACCAGTCTGGGCCAAATTGCAAAAAGATGTCGCAGAGCAGATCACAACTCATTGATCCAAATTTCAGCGAAATCGGACTATATATGCGTCTTTTATGGACCCAAACCCTTAAATCGTGAGATCGGTCAATATGGCAGCTATATCCAAATCAGAATTGGAGAATAAATGTACCCTTTATAGGCCCAAATCGTATATCGATAGATCGGTATATATGACAGCTATATCCAAATCTGGACCGATCTGAGCCACATTGAAGAAGAATATCAAAGGACCTAACACAGCTCAGTATCCTAAATTTGGGCGAAATCGGACAATAAATGCGCCTTCTATGGGCCTAAGACACTAAATCGGAGGATCGGTCTATATGGTAGCTATATTCAAATCTGGACCCATCAGGGCCAAATTGAAGTAGAATGTCGAGTTACCTAACACAACTCACTGTCTCAAATTTCGGCAAAATCGGACGATAAATGCGCCTTTTATGGGTCCAAGACCTTAAATCGGCTATATAAGATATAAGGGGGCTATATATATGGGGGCTATATAAAGATTTAAAGATGTGATATACCCCATCTTCGAACTTAATCAGCTTATGGACAAAAACGATTCTGTGCAAATTTTCAACTCCATATCTCTATAAAGACTGTAGTGTGATTTCAACAGCCAGGCGGACGGACATGGCTAGATCGTCTTTGATTTTTACGACGACCAAGAATATATAAACTTTATAGGATCGAAAATGAATATCTCGATGTGTTGCAAACAAAATGACAAAATGAATATACCCCCATCCTTCGGTGGTGGGTATAAAAGCGGCTGAACCGATTACCTTGAAATTTTCACAGATTGTATAGGCGGGTCTGAAAGGAAACATGGGCTATATAATTTTTTTGATATCCCAAGGGGGCGGACCCAAAAAAACCACAAAAACACCATCCAAAATCAAAAGTGAACCGATCAGAACAATATGGGTATCAAATGAAAGCTATTGGAGAGTAGAAAGCGAATACGGTATTAAAATTTGAGTCTTAGTTTGGGGTTTTTGGGGTATGGGGGAGAGCCATGCAGAAAAAACCCAAAATCAAAAGTGAACCGATCGCAACAATATGGGTATCAAATGAAAGCTATTGGGGATTAGAATTCGAATATATTATTAAAATTTGAGTCGAAGTACCCTGCGGGCCGCCCTAACTCCAAAACTCCCCCCAAAAAGACATGACGAATGGACGTTCATGTCAATATGGGACTCAAATGAAGGGTATTGGGAGTAGATTACGAATCTATCATACAAAGTCATTTCGAAGTATAGGGCTTCACCCGACCATGCAAAAACGCCCCAAATGGGCTTATTAGCCAATCATAACCATATGGGACTCGGTGGAACTGATTTACTCGAAATTTTCACAGATTGCATTGGTTGGGCTGGAAGCAAACAAAGTCCATATAATTTTTTGATATCGAAAGGGTGACGGACCCTCCCCCTTATCCCAAAAACACCACCTAAAATCAAAAGAGAACCGATCGGAACAATATGGGCATCAAATAAAAGCTATTGGAGAGTAGAATGCGATATGGTATTAAAATTTGAGTTTAAATACCCAGAGGGCCATCTTAACTCCAAAACTCTCCCCAAAAAGACATTTGGACGTTGATGTCAATATGGGACTCAAAGGGAGTAGATCACGAATATGGAAAAAAATTAAGTCCATGTAATGGAAGGTACCGCCACCCCCAAAAACCCCCCAAATAAACATATTAACCGACCCTGGCTACATGAGTCTCAAATGAAAGCAATTTGGGAGTAGATTATGAAAATGACATTAAAATTTGTGTTTAAGTGTCTGGGTGGTGCTTAAGCTCCTTAAAAGACCTTAAATAGGTTATTTGACCATCATGACAATTGCAGATTGGAAATTTTGCCCATGAACATTCCACTAAGGAACATCTCAAACTTCTCACTTATCAATGAATGCTCAAAAAGGAGGCCCCTTATCCTTTTTATAACCGAGTCCGAACGGCGTGCCGCAGTGCGACTCCTCTTTGGAGAGAAGTTTTACATGGCATAGTAGTTCACAAATGCGCGGACATGCTTACCTCTGCGCGACGGTGGCCTCTTCCATCATTAGAGTATAGGATTCAAATCAAAGGTATTTGAGAGTAGAAAAGGAATCGTGTTTTGGGACCAAGTGTTTGTGGATAAGCCCCCAAGCACCACCTAAGCTTAAATTATTTAAACAATCGTAATATGGGGCTCAAATGCAAAGTTTTTGGGAATAAGGATACCTACTTTTAGCACAAGGAGCGGAGTTCCAACCCCAGCTCCAAAACCACCTCCAAACCATAAATATTTATCGACCATGGCAATTTTGGGCTTAAACGAAAGGTATTTGGGAGCAAAGGACGAATTCGACATCCATAATTGGGTGAAATGTGTGAGGTTACATCCCATCCCCAAAAAGCACTCCCCGTCAAATGGATATTTAGACCAATCACGACCATATCAGGCTCAAATGAGATAGAACTTATTTACCGACTTTGGTAATTTGGGGCTCATGTAAAAAGTATTCGAGAGTATAGCAAGTATAGCACCCTAGGGCGCCCTGGTAGCCGAGTTGGTAGCGTGCTTGGATTACCAGTGCAGGGGTCGTGGGTTCGATTCCCGCCAGAAGCCTTGGACTGTCGCTGCTGTGGTATCACAACGGACTTAAAATTGTCTTAGTGTGTCCGCAAAGGACTGTCGCTCTTACCTAACCTAACCCTAAGTGTAGCACCCTAAACCGGACATATTTACCCACTATAATATTGAAGTCTTAAGACAGGTATAAGGGAATAGAGCAAAATTATATCCTATATCAATGAGTGCTGTTCGATTCAAGTTTAAGTTCAATGATAAAGAACCTCCTTTTTATAGACGGGTCTCAACGTCATTCCGCAGTGCTGATACTCTATGGGGAGAAATTTTTATGCTGGGCATAGTACCTCACAAATGTCGCCAAAATTAGGAGGGGATAATCCCCACCTAAAATATTTCCAATGTTCGCGCCAGGATTTGAACCCATGATTTAGCATCATTGGCGGACTTACTTACCTCTGCGCTTCAATAAAACGAATTCAATATCCACATTCGGGCGAAATGTCCCCATCTTAAAACTCTATCAAAACAGGACTTTTATATCGACCATTGCAATATAGGGCTCAAATAAAAGGTATAAGAGGGTTAAAGAAGGTACTTCGAAGCGGGCCCGGTTCAGCTAGTATAAAATAAATTTAAATAAAAAAATATGGAAAGCTTGTAAATGTTTTCGTTATAGCTTCTCAAAAAATTTGTCAAAAAATACTTTGCTTGTGGCCACTCTGTTCTATGCAGCCTATCCCCCCACACTCTCAAAACTCGATCTCTGTTATGATACACAATGCTGGCTTTCCTCTTTCATATCCTTGGATATGTATTCTGTTAGCGGAAATTAACATTTTATATATTTATTGAAATCATGCATAAGAGCCATCAGGATTTTTGTCTGAGTACTTCTTGGTGTATTTATTATGTCATGCTTGAGCCATTGTGGTGGCACCACCCATTTTGCCCACCCACCCACACATACACATGAATAGAATCCTTCCTGATGCTGGGCCACACACACACACACACACTGAACGTACATATTAAGGACTTTTACAGATCAAACGAAGTATCTGTAAACGGGTGATTGCTTTTGTAATTTATGTGCATTACAATTGAACTTTGTGGCGTATACTTACTTATCATCATCATCCATTCCAAATGCCAGAGAGTCAGCCAGCCAGCCAACCTGCCACGCAGTCATCCAATCATGCTTGCTGCCATACTGGTGGCATCCTATAGACAGTCGTCATCACAAATATGGTTGAGAGCGACAAAGTGTGGCATTGATGCCTTGCGTATTGGATTTCAACGCGGTAAGCGGTAATGCCTGACTTGCTGAGTTATTCAGCCTGATGATTGGAGTGAGTAACTGACTCACTGAATGGCTAACTGACTTATTTTGCTGGTTATCTGTATAGCATATGGAATTGAGGGAAGAATGGTAGGCGTTTTATATGGCCACATTAAAGCCCTAATTTATCAGTGGCCTTCGTTTGAATTAAAGAGTTCAAAGAACATTGTCTATAATAATGATGCTGGAAAGAGTGGTGTAATTATCGTAAATGGTTTTAAGAATTACATGGAATTTCAAAGATGTTGTCTTTTGCAATCCTTATTCTCAAAATTGATTTCTGATAACTGTTACAGACAATGGTGTTGATTATAATTTGCAATAATCCGGCAAAATAATAACAAAGCAGCAGGAGTCGAAGGGTTGCAATGAAAGACGACGTAGCCATGTTGGTCCGAATAGCCATCCGTCTGTTGAAAATACGCTACACTTTTTAAAAATAAAGATATTGGGCTAAAACTTTGCACACATAATTTTTCCCCAAAGGCAGGTTCAGTTCGAAGATGGGCTATATTGGACTGTATCTTAATATAGCCTCCATATAGACCGATATATCGATTTAAGGCCTTAAGCCTATAAAAGGTCATTAATTACACAAAATCACTGAATTTTGGTCAAGTAAGATCTAAAATAGACCAAAATGGGATATACCTGTCCCCGTACAGATCGATCTCCCGATTTTAGGTGCCGAACCCATAAAATGAAAATTTATTATCCAAAAATCATTGAAATTAGTGACATAGTGAGTTTTCTAAGGCTTCTCCAAATCCCGGCCAATTGTAGCCCAGATCAGATCATTTATGGATATGACTGCCATATACACCGATCTCCTGGTTTAACCCTTTGGCTCCCTCCCAGGCTACGTCGGTGGCTCCCACACAGACCGATTTTCCGATTTAAGGTCCTGTTCCCACAAAGCGAACACTTATTACCAGATTTCGCTGTTATTTGGCATACACTGATAGAAAAAAGACGGCAATCCATTAATCATTGAAATTAAGCACAGTGAGTTTTTAAGGCTCTTTCAAATCCCGGCCAAGTGTAGCCCAGATAGGATCATTTGTGGATATAACTGCCATATACATCGATCTCCTGATTTAGGGTCCTGTCCCCTTAAAGCGAATATTTATTATCCGATGTCGTTGTAATTTGGCATACACTGATCGAAAAGGGACGTACTTTTCCAATACAGGTATTATTTATTCATTGGCGATTATTTTTAATACCATTTGGTAACAATTTGATCAAAGACGAAGTAGGCTATTAAGAAATGGCGGCGTCACTTTTGTATTCATGGCAACGCTTTCAAATCAAAGCTTCTAGGAACCGAACAAGAATGATCGAGAGACTGATTTCCAAGGAAGCAATATTAGATTATAAATTGACACAGTTGTGTCTAGTCGTATTTGACACAGTTGTTGGAAGTCGCATCCAAAATTTCAGCCAAATCGGACGAAAATTGCGGCTTGTAAGGGCTCAAGAAGTCAAATTTGGGATATCGGTTTATATGGGAGCTATATCAGGTTATAGAACGATTTGGACCGTACTTTGCACAGTTGTTTGAAGTCTAAAGAAAACACAAATTTTGCACAAATACTTTTTATTAGCGTAGGTCGGTTGGTATTGTAAATGGGCCAAATCGGTCCTGCAATATAAAACGATCTTGGGTCTTGACTTCTTGAGCCTCTAGAGGGCGCAATTCTCCTCCGATTTGACTGAAATTTTGCACATGGTGTTTCGGTATCACTTACAACAACTGTGTTAAGTATGATCCAAATCGGTTCATAATCTGGTATAGCCGCATATAAACCGATCTGGGATCTTGTCTTCTTGAACCAATAGAGCGCGCAATTCTCATCCAAATTGACCGAAATTTTGCATGAGGTGTTTTGTTATGTCTTCCAACAACCGTGCTAAGTATGACGCAAATCGGAACATAACCTGATATAGCTGCCATATAAACCGATCATGGGTCTTGACTTCTTGAGCCTCTAGAGTGCGCAATTCTTATCCGATTGGAATGAAATTTTGCACGACGTGTTTTGTTATTATATCCAACAACTCTGCTAAGTATGGTTTAAATCGGTCAATAACCTGATATAGCTGCCATATACACCGATCTCGGGTTTTGACTTCTTAAGCCTCTAGAGGGCGCAATTCTTATCCGATTGGAATGAAAATTTGCATGACGTGTTTTGCTATGACTTCCAACAACTGTGCTGAACTAGGTTCAAATCGGTCAATAACCTGATATAGCTGCCATATAAACCGATCTTGAATCTTGACTTCTTGACCCACTAGAGGGCGCAATTCTTTTCCTATTCGAATGAAATTGTGGACGACGTATTTTGTTATGATATGCAACATCTGTACCGAGTATGGTTCAAATCGGTCCATAACCTGATATAGCTGTCATATAAACCGATCTGGGATCTTGTCTTCTTAAGCCAATAGAGCGCGCAATTCTCATCCGATTTGGCCGAAATTTTGCATGAGGTATTTTGTTATGTCTTCCAACAACCGTGCTTAGTATGACGCAAATCGGTCCATAACCTGATATAGCTGTCATATAAACCGATCTGGGGACTTGACTTCTTGAGCTTCTAGAGGTCGCAATTCCTATCCGATTTGACTGAAATTTTGCATGACGTATTTTGTTATGACTTTCAACAACTGTGCCAAATTGGGTTCAAATCGGTTCATAACCTGATATAGCTGTCATATAAACCGATCTGGGGTCTTGACTTTTTGAGCTTCTAGAGGTCGCAATTCTTATCCGGTTTGCCTAAAATTTTTTGCGACGCATCCTCTCATGACCATCAACATACGTATTTTTTATGGTCTAAATCGGTCTATAGCCTGAAACAGCTCCCATATAAATCGATCTCTCTATTGTACTTCTTGAGACCCCAAAGGGGGCAATTCTTATTCGAATTGGCTGACATTTTACACAAGTCTCCAACATGTAATTTAATTGTGGTCCGAACCGGACCATATCTTGATATCGCTCTAATAGTAGAGCAAATCTTTTCTTTTATCCTTTTTTTGCCTAAGAAGAGATGCCGGGATAAGAACACGACAAATGAAATCCATGGTGGAGGGTATATAAGACTCGGATCGGCCGAACTTAGCACGCTTTTACTTGTTTTATTTTGGTTTGATGGCGGAAGGTGGTGGAATATTCAATATCGGTTTGGTACTAAAACCAGTAACGATTTGGTGGTAAAACCAGTAACAGATTGGTTATAAAACTAATATCAGTTCGGTAATAAGGCTATTACGGAGGCCACCGTGGAGCAGAGGTTTGCATGTCCGCCTATGATGCCGAACGCCTGGGTTTGAACCCAGCCGTGAAGATCAATAATATTTTCAGCGGTGGTTATTCCCTTACTAATGGTGGCTTACATTTCTAAAGTATTCTGCTATGTTAAAATTTCTCTACCAAATGGTGCTACTATAGGGCACGCCGTTCGGATTTGGCACAAAAAAGGAGGCTTAAACTTCAATCAGACTGCACTCATTGATATGAAAGTAGTATTCCCAGTTCTTGAATGAAATGTTCATGGGGAATTAAGTATATTTAGAAGTAATAAGTTAGTACCAAACGGTACAAATTATTTTATATTTCATTCATACCATGCGGTATTGCTTTGATACCATACGGTATTGCTTAACTATTAATACCGTTTCGTATTGAAAACAACACGTTTGGTATCAACTTTTCTTTGGATGTAGTGAGTTGTGTTGTAAGGTATTCTGCCATGTTAAAATTTCTCTACCAAGTGGTGTCGCTATGGGGCACGCCGTTCGGACTAGGCATAAAAAAGAGGCCCGCTCATAGGGCTTAAATTTTAATCGGACTGCACACATTGATATGAGAGAAGTATCTCCTGTTCCTAAATTGAATGTTCATGGGAAATTAAGTATGTCTAAAAGTAATAAGGCTAGAACCAAACGGTACAAATTATTTTATATTTCATCCATACCATGCGGTATTGCTTTGTTACCATACGGTGCTGCTTAACTATCAATACCATATAGTATTGAAATAAACACCTTTGGTATCAACTTTTCTCTGGGTTTAGCGAGTTGTGTTGGACCTGTCGATATTTAAATTCGTTGCTCCCAGTTTCCTACAACACTCGAATATTTAAACACAATTATGGGCTACTCAATACGCAAATAAATAACAAATGGATACAAGTATCCTCCCTGAAACGTGTTTTGTATTTATGGACTATAAAAATATATGAGAAGGACACATAGAGAAAACATTAACTTTGATTATAAAAGTGCCAGTGGCAATGCTATTCTACCCCCCCAACCAAACCAACCACCATTACCATGCATGCATTGTAATCTAAGAAGCACGAAGCAGAATGTAAACGGGAAAGAACATTTCCTGAGATTGACCAAAAAGGATTACCCTTTTCAAAGAAACACTTTGATACACGTAAATGTAAATAAAAACAAATAACTATTCAAGTTTTATGGCTAGACAATGGAGTTAACAGGCAACACCTCCCACCCTAAGCCTTTTACCATTTACGTTTATGATATTGCCTAGTTTGTGTGTGTGTGTGTATGTGTGCGTATACGAACATAGTGACGATGATGATGATTCAGATGTAGACTCTGTGATAAAAATGTGCGAGAAGCCTTAGTGTTCAATCGAGCAAGTTGAACTTACATCCTTTTCAATAGCACCAACTTGGACATGACTAAGGTAAGACAAAAGGATGGCAAAGGTGACAATTTTAGGCGCTACAAGCTAAGTAGAATCCTTCAAATGTAGTAGAAGGAAAAAATGATTTCGGAGCTGTTTTCGAACTGGAACCATCAGCAGTCGAATGTTCTTTGGAAGAAAGTAACAGTAACAGTAACAGTAACAGTAACAGTAACAGTAACAGTAACAGTAACAGTAACAGTAACAGTAACAGTAACAGTAACAGTAACAGTAACAGTAACAGTAACAGTAACAGTAACAGTAACAGTAACAGTAACAGTAACAGTAACAGTAACAGTAACAGTAACAGTAACAGTAACAGTAACAGTAACAGTAACAGTAACAGTAACAGTAACAGTAACAGTAACAGTAACAGTAACAGTAACAGTAACAGTAACAGTAACAGTAACAGTAACAGTAACAGTAACAGTAACAGTAACAGTAACAGTAACAGTAACAGTAACAGTAACAGTAACAGTAACAGTAACAGTAACAGTAACAGTAACAGTAACAGTAACAGTAACAGTAACAGTAACAGTAACAGTAACAGTAACAGTAACAGTAACAGTAACAGTAACAGTAACAGTAACAGTAACAGTAACAGTAACAGTAACAGTAACAGTAACAGTAACAGTAACAGTAACAGTAACAGTAACAGTAACAGTAACAGTAACAGTAACAGTAACAGTAACAGTAACAGTAACAGTAACAGTAACAGTAACAGTAACAGTAACAGTAACAGTAACAGTAACAGTAACAGTAACAGTAACAGTAACAGTAACAGTAACAGTAACAGTAACAGTAACAGTAACAGTAACAGTAACAGTAACAGTAACGGTAACAGTAACAGTAACAGAAAAAACAAGTACAAATGTACTAAGTTTGGCCAGCCCGAATTTTGGGAACCCTCACAATGGATTCTACTAAAAATTTACAAAAATGAATTGGGCACGTGCACTGTAAATACAAAATTTCTGCCAAATTAACCAAAAATTTAAGCTTTTTGGAAAAGTAGATGATTAGTCAGCAGATTGGTTTATATGGGATCTATATCAGGTTATAGACCGATTTGGACTGTACTGACAAGTGTGTGTGCCAAATTTCAGCCAAATGCGATAAAAATAGCGGCTTCCTAGAGCTCAAGTAAAAAAATCGGCTTTAATGAGAGCCATAGGGAGTTATAATCGATTTCGACCGTACTCGGCACGGTTGTTGGAAGTAGTAACAGAACACTATGTTCAAACTTTCAGCCAACTTGAGCAACAATTACGCCCTCCAGCTGCTGAAGAAATCTATATCCAAGTTAGGTTTATATGGGAGCTACAGCGGTCAAAAAAAGTATTCATCATTCAATGTTTTTTTTTTTAATAAGTCTACAAAAGACAATTGGAATAAAAACATATTAAACTAATGATGCAGTAGTGCTTGTGTGATATATATGTACACAATTTCATTGTTTTTAAAGAAAAAAATAGTATTTATTGGAACAAAAAGGGCCATTTTACAGCTGAACACAAAAAATTAAACAAAAAAAGTATTCATCATTGCAAAAAAACAAAAAAATAAATAACATAATTTAAAAAAATTAATACTTTGTTATTCGACCACCGCGTCTTATAACTTCTTTTAAACGGTTTGACATCGATTGGACTAATTTAGCGGTTATATTTTGGTCTATATTAGTCCATTCCTCCATTATCACTTGTTGCATTTGACTCTTGCTCGAAAAATTGCGCGTTCTCAATTTGCGTTCGAGATGTTCCCAAAGATGTTCAATTGGGTTCAAGTCGGGACTTTGAGGAGGAGTTTTAATGACTTTGGGGCAGTTATACAGCATCCACATCTTGGTATTTAAAGCAGAATGTTTGGGGTCATTATCTTGATAATATTGAAAGTTATTACCAAGCCCAAGTTTTACAGCACTATCTTTTAAATTCCTCTTTAAAATGTCAATGTAATACTTATGATCCATTACTCCATTAATAATTTCAAGATTTCCCGCTCCTGAAGCCGCCATACACCCCCAAACCATTAAACCACCTCCACCATGTTTTACAGTAGCAACTGTGTTTCGTTCTTCAAGCTCTGTATTTGGTTTTCTGTACACTATGACCTTTCCATCGCACCCAAAAAGATTAAACTTGCTCTCGTCTGCAAAAATGACTGTTTTCCAAAATGATTCGGGCTGTTTTACATACATTTTTGCGAAGTTTAGCCTTTTCACTCGGTTTATTTTATTTATAAAGGGCTTCTTACGTGCAGTTCTTCCTCTGTAACTATGCCTTTTGAGTGTATTTCGAATTGTTTGTGTAGTAACTTCCTTCCCTAAATATTCCATAGTGTTTTTACGAAGAATGGTCGCATTTGTCTTCGGAGTTTTCTGAACTTGCCGCACTAGCCAACGCACATCTCCAACTGAAAGTGCTTTTGGTCGACCAGATCTTGGTTTATTGTCAACAGTTTTCGTTTCTGTCCACTTTCTGATGATGGATTGTATAGTAGATCGTGGTCTATTTAATATTTCACTGATAGTTTTTTGAGTTAAACCATTCCTGTGGTGTTTTATTATCAAAACTTTTACCTCATCAGAAACCTCGTTTTGCTTACGACCCATTTTGACAAAAACTATATTTTCAATGAAATTAAATATTTGCTGTCAAGGGCAAAGCCTCCTTTACTAAATAAAACAGAAAAGGGGGATTCCCAAATAATATTTGAATTTGACTTTGATGATAGCACATCAATGATGAATACTTTTTTTGTTCTGTTTTTGGTGTTATTATATAAAATTGCATTTTTTGCGCTAATTAAATTTATTTTTTGAATTTATTTTAAAACATATTACGAAAAATAAACTATTGCATAAAACTGCATTAATTGTTTACTTTAAATTTTCTTCAATTACCCAAAATAAGTGAATTTATTATCAATTTTGCTAATGATGAATACTTTTTTTGACCGCTGTATAACAGGTAATGAACCGATTTAGACCATAGGTTTTGGAAGTTAAAACAGAACACTTCATGCAAATTTTCGGCGACATCGGGTAATAACTGCGCCCTCTAGCGGCTCAAAAAGTCAAGAAAGCAAGATCAGAGATATGTATATATGAGTCTGGAACATTGAGATACGCTCTATGAGGTTTTAAATTTTGTCACGAGATGCTTAGCCTCGAGCTACCGGGAGCGTCCACAAGTTGCCACTATTCGCAACCTGGGTAATAATTGCGCCCTCTAGCGGCTCAAAAAGTCAAGATCCGAGATGTGTTTATATGGGAGCTATATCAGCCCTTTGTGAGCCACACATAGGCCGGAACATTGAGGTCCGATCTGTGAGGTGTTCAATGTTGTCACGAGAAGCTTCCACAGGTAGCCACGCGCCCGGAACATCGCAGCTAAGCTTCTCCTCCATTCTCCATTGAACAGCTGCTGCTCCATACGGAGTAGCTGCAACGGCAGTCGTGGACAATTAGCGGCATCGAGGGGAGAGTCTCAATGAGGGCGACACCGGCTCTTGCAAAAATACTGAGTGCCTATGATGAGTGATATGAAAAGGCGAGTTAATGCCACCTTTAACCAACTAGGAAGACCACCGTAGCGCAGAGGTTAGCATGTCCGCCTATGACACGGAACGCCTGGGTTCGAATAATGACGAGACTATCAGAAAAAAACATTTGTCAGCGGTGATTTTTCCCTCCTAATGCTGGCAACATTTGTGAGGTACTATGATAGGTAAAAACTTTTCTCCAAAGAAGTGTTGCACAAAGGCACGGCGTTCGGACGCGACTTAAAAAAATTACATAAAATCTTTATTTGCACACTCTTTCCAACATTTCGGCCGGTATATCACGAATAAATACTTTAACGTTGTCTTCGATAGAGTCAGTTGAAGCGGGCTTGTCTGTATAGACATGAGCTTTAACATAGCCCCACAAAAAAATAGTCAAAAGGCTTAAAATCGCACGATTTAGGCGACCATTCACAGTTACATTGCGATTCTCATCATCTTTGAAGAAGTACGGTCCAATGATGTCACCAGACCATAAACCGCACCAAACTGTAACCCTTTTTTTGGATGCACCGGTAGCTCTTGCAATGCTTCTGGCTGATGTTCACTCCAAAACCAACAATTCTGCTTATTTACGTACCCATTGAGCCAAAAATGAGATTCGTGATGAAATGGAAGAAGAGCGCGATGAACTTTCTTAACAGAGCACGCATTTTGATAAAAAATTCAAGAATTTGCAAGCGTTGTTCGTTTGTAAGACGATTCATGGTTAAATTGTGGTTGATAGTGAAACAAACTGAAGATGGTTGATAGTGAAACAAAACACGAAACGTGCGTAAACCAGTGTCGCCAAAAAATCACCCATTATTAGCCATTTATGGGTGAAAATATAAGGTCTAAGGCCCATTACCTAAAATCGGGATAAAGGTCTATAGGTGGGCTATATGAAGATATTATTCGATCTAAATCAAAATCAATGTGAATGAGGAACCTAAGCCAACTCACCTTCAGCGAAATCAGGTACTTAAAGCGACTTCTAGGACCCTTTGACCTTAAATCGAGAGATATGTATGTATGGCTGCTATATCCAAATAAAGGGTGATTTTTTTGAGGTTAGGATTTTCATGCATTAGTATTTGACAGATCACGTGGGATTTCAGACATGGTGTCAAAGAGAAAGATGCTCAGTATGCTTTGACATTTCATCGTGAATAGACTTACTAACGAGCAACGCTTGCAAATCATTGAATTTTATTACCAAAATCAGTGTTCGGTTCGAAATGTATTCATTCACCGTAACGTTGCGTCCAACAGCATCTTTGAAAAAATACGGTCCAATGATTCCACCAGCGTACAAACCACACCAAACAGTGCATTTTTCGGGATGCATGGGCAGTTCTTGAACGGCTTCTGGTTGCTCTTCACTCCAAATGCGGCAATTTGGCTTATTTACGTAGCCATTCAACCAGAAATGAGATGAGGCTGAACAAAATTTGTCAAAATTTGAACACATTTCGAACCGAACACTGATTTTGGTAATAAAATTCAATGATTTGCAAGCGTTGCTCGTTAGTAAGTCTATTCATGATGAAATGTCAAAGCATACTGAGCATCTTTCTCTTTGACACCATGTCTGAAATCCCACGTGATCTGTCAAATACTAATGCATGAAAATCCTAACCTCAAAAAAATCACCCTTTATATATCAAACTGGATAACACTTGGTACGGATATCGAGGGACCCTCCATAACTCGCTATGCCAAATTTCAGTTAATCTGTCTGTCGAAATTACGCCATATTTCGAAGGCGTAAAGCTAGGCGCTTGAAATTTTACACAAATATTTCCCGTTTGAGGGTATTTTGGGAGTTGGAGGCCCCCGGATATACGCTCCTAAATAATAAAATCAGATTTGTATTCTGCTCTTAAAACCTTATAATGGAGTACCATATTTCGCCGATCGGTCTACACGTACCTTGGGATTTCTTGGAGGATAGCGACCAGCAGACTTTTGTTCTAAATTGGAAATCAGATTCGTGCTCAACATCCACTGAAGGACTAAATACTTGGTATTAGTGAGGGGTGGGGGCTTCCAGACTTTTGTCCTCAATTGGAAGTCAGCTTCGTTCTCTACATCCGCTGAAGGACTAAATACATGGTATTATTGAGGGATGGGGTCTTCCAGACTCTTAATCTCAAATAATAAAATCAAATTCGTATTTTGGAAAACCTCTCATATTGTCCCGATAGGGATAACATCGAACTCAGCCCTTAAAAATTTCCACATGTCATTTGGAGGTGTATTAAGACAGGGCGGCTCAGCAAAAAGTTGGTATTTAGTATTTTTGGGGGAACGCACTCCCAGACACTTAGTTTTCATTTATAAAATCAGATTTGTACTCTCAAAAATATGGATCGGGGCTATATGGTATTCAGCGCCAAAAACACCTACAAGTGATTTGGAGGGGATGGGCGGCCAAACAAAAAGGTAGGGCAATGTACGTTTGGATGGGTTTAAGGTGTTAAGGAGTTGTTCCCCCCAGATGTCTGACCCTAAACCCCTAATTCCATTAAAAAAAAAATCTCCTATAATAAAGCTCATCTCGAAAGCGAAACAAACGAAAATTGTAGAATAAAAAAGATCTTCGTCCTAATAGGCAAAAAAAAAAAAAAACTTGAAAATGAAAGTTCGGTAGAACCTGGGCGGGATTCGAACCTTGGTATACGGAGAAACAGCAAGAACCGTTTTCTACAACTTCCAAAAGCCGCACAGAATCATGTGTATGCCATGGGAGTAGTGTAACTGTGCAGACAAAAAATTTTCCATTATACAAAAACACATGCATTGGGAAAAGAATAGCTAGTAGACAGTGTTGTCCAGCGTGGGTAATGTGGTATTTTTATCATAGAGGCGTTTTTGCAATAAATACGATGTAACGTACGGCCCTTCAAGCCTTCACACCTAATACGGCCCATAGTGGTTGGTTTGTGTGGTGACCTCTGGCTTTCTTTTTCCTATTGCAAAAAACATCTTCGATCATTAAGATCGTCTCGAAAGAAAAATAAACGAAAATTAAAAGGATCTTCACCCTAACAGGCAAAAAAAAAAATTTGAAAAATTGTTTTTGTTTTTCGACTCACCATAAGCAAACACTTTTTCACAACTCTAAAACAGTCCCTCTTTACAAATAACACCCCTCTCCATCTTGTTGATACAAATCATTGGATCAAACCATAATTCCCTATACCGCCCTTATCTTGCCGGGCATTGTGACCATAAACCATAGAAACACACCATAACTGAAGAGTAAAGCATTTAGAGGCGACTATGTGAGGCAAGTAGCCAAGCAAACTAGTTACCGGATATGTAAGAGCAAATAAGCGGAAGTGACACTACAAAAAAGGAAACACAAGAAATCGAAGAGATGGCACGTGAATGGTATCCAACAAACAGATACCCTCACACATACAAACACACACACTCTTACACCCATACTATGGGTGCTATACTAAGGTCCTTCTTAAGCTAAGAGTCAAAGGCGGAGGAGTTTCTAGGCAGCAAGCAGAAGGAATAGAGGTCGCTGGCAAACAAGAGAGAAGGTCGGTCTATTTAAGTGATGTTTTCAAAGTGACCGACAAGTAATGTCACGGACAATTTTATCGACAGACACTTGTTTCATTCACCATCACAAAGTGATGGTTGGCTGCCTTGCATAAGCCTTAAGATTGTTTGGTCAACAACCCAGTAGTGAGTAGGAGGGGAAGGGGAGGGAAGAGGAATGAAAAGGACAAATACTTCCTAATCAATGAACTATAAAAGACAAAAGCATTCTTTGATTATCAACATTGGGAACGTCGTCATCTTCATCATGCTATGACGACGTCAACATTGACAGCAACTACAACGATAATGATGATGATATGACCAGCAGAGGAGTATGACGACTTAGTATTCCGGAAACCTACAAATGGGACATTGAGTAGGTTGTGTCATGCTCAAGTGGTCTAAGAATTGTTTTGTCACACAAAGCGGTTGCTTGTTTTTTCCCATTACCAAGACAATGGCATTCAAGGAATTTTTTTGCAATTGGTCAAGGACTATAGCAAAAATACAATCCACTATAACTATGTATGTTGGCTAAAACTCTATGGGAGGTGGGGCGGTGGGGGATATTAGAAGATATGAAGTTCTCTTAGTATAATGTAATGTTGTTTAGTTGGCTGGAGGATGGAGGGGAGCAGGCGTAGGAGATTGACAGAATTTGTTATGAAAACACTGTAGGTTGTAATGAAATAATATGCATATTTCTATTATTGATAAAGTTTTGTATTTGCTCTTGTGACATGACATTGATGTTATTATTATAGAATTAAATTAAAAATTGAAACCTGGAGGTTAAATTGTATTTTATCTTTGTTTGCATATAGAATTACAATAATAACACAAGACTACAACAAGTAAAAGTGTGATTAGTTTGGCAGGGCCGAATCTTATATACCCTCTACCATGGATCGCATTTGTCGGGTTCTTTTCCCGGTATAAAAGAAAAGAAATGTTGCCATATTGGAGCTTAGGCTCTGATTCGGACCATAATTAAATTGAATATTGGAGACCATAGCAGAAATCATTGTGCAAAATTTCAACCAATTCGAATAAGAATTGCGCCCTCTAGGGGCTCAAGATATCAAGATCCAAGCTCGGTTTATATGACAGCTATATCAGATTATGAACCGATTTGAACTATATTTAGAACAAATATTGGATGTCAAAACGGAACACGTTATATAAAATTTCAACTAAATCGGATAAGAATTGCGCCCTCTAGTGGCTCAAGAAGTCAAGACTCCAGATCTGTTTATATTACAGCTATATTAGGTTATGGACCGATTTGAACCAAACTAGGCGCAGCTGTTGGAAGTCATAACAGAACACCTTGTGCAACATTTCAGCCAAATCGGATAATAATTGCGCCCTCTAGAGGCTCAAGAAGTCAAGACTCCAGATCTGTTTATATGACAGAACCATACTTGGCGCAGTTATCTGAAGTCATAACGGAACACGTCGTGCAAAATTTCAGCCAATCGGACAAAAGCAGCGCCCTCTAAAGGCTCAAGAAGTCAAGTCGCAAGATCGGTTCCCATGGCAGCTATATCAGAGTATGGATCGATTGAAAACATACTTTGCGCAGGTGTATCAAGCATAACGGTACACGTCATGCCTAATTTTAGCCAAAACGGATAAGAATTGGGCCCTCTAGAGGCTCAAGAAGTCAAGACCCCAGATCTGTTCATATGGCGGCTATATCAGGCTATGAACCGATTTCAACCAACCTAAGAACAGTTGCTGGCAATCGTAACAAAACACCTCATGCAAAATTTCAGACAAATCGGATAAAAATTGCGCCCTGTTGTGGCTCAAGAAGTCAAGATCCAAGATCGGTTTATATGGCAGCTAAATCAAAACATAGGCCGATATGGCCCATTTACAATCCCTACCGACCTACATTAAGAATAAGTATTTGTGCAAAATTCAAGCGTCCGTCTGTCGACAGACAGATATGGCTATACCGATTTAAAATGTCATGAAGATCAAGAATATATAAATTTTATGGGGTTTTAGACGAATATTTCGAGAAGCTACATACGGAATGACGAAATCAGTTTACGCCCACCTTACGGTGGAGGATATAAAAAGGAGAAATTGGGCTAAAATTTACAACTGACTTTTTATATCCATGCCGTTGGTAACACCTCGAAATATTCGTCTAAGACCCCATACAATATATATATTCTTGATCGTCTCGATGTTCTGCGTCGATCTAGCCAATTCCGTCCGTCTGTCCAAATCACGATAGCGGTCGAACGCGTAAGGCTAGCCGCTTGAAATTTTGCACAGATACTTATTATCGAGATTGGTAGTTGGGGATTGCAAATGGGTCATATCGGTTCAGATTGAGATATATATATATATATATTTATATATATATATTTGTCCGATTTGCGATTTGCTCTGCTATGACTTCCAACAGCTGTTCCAAGTATGGTTCAGATCGGTCTATAAACTCCCGATTTGACTTCTTGAGCCCATACAAGCCGAAATCTCTGTCCGATTCGGCTGAAATTTTGCATGCGTGTTCAGTTGTGACGTTCAACAAACGTGCCAAGTACGGTTCAAATCGGTCTATAACCTGATATAGCTCCCATATGGATCGGGTTATCGATCTATATGGGAGCTATATCATTTGACTTCTTGAGCCCCTGGAAGCCGAAATTTTCGTCCGATTTGGCTGAAATTTTACAAGTAAAGTTATGTTATGACTTCCAAGAACTTTGCGAATTACGGTCCATATCGGTCCTGATATAGCTCCCATATAAACCTATCTCCGGATTTGACTTCCAAAGTGCCTGGAAACTGCAATTTTCATCCGATTGGACTGACTTTCAACAACTATGCAAAGTACGGTCCGAATCGGTCAATAATCTGATATAGCCCCCATAGGGACCGATCTCCCGATTTGACTTCTTGAGCACTTACAAGCCGTAATTTTTGTCAAAATTTTCTGAAATTTTGCATATGCTGTTCCGTTATAACTTTCGATAACTGTGCTAAGTACGGTTCAAATCGGTCTATAACCAAATATAGCTCCTATATAAACCGATCTACCGATTTGATTTCTTGATCCAATGGAAGCCGCAATTTTTGTCCAATTTGGCTGAAAATTTGGGTGAGGTGTTTTTTACGACTTCCAAAAACTGTGCCAAATTCGGTTCAAATCGGTCTATAACCTGATATTGCTCTAATATAAACCCTTCTCTCAATTACTGGTTTGACAGAAGTTTGGTTTAAATTAGTCCACAACTTGATATAGCTCCCATATAAACCGGTCTCCCGATTTGACTTCTTGATCCCCTGGAAGCCGCAATTTTTGTCCGATTTGGCTGAAAATTTGGGTGAGGTGTTTTTTACGACTTCCACAAACTGTGCCAAATTCAGTTCAAATCGGTCTATAACTTGATATTGTCACAATGTAAACCCTTCTCTCGATTACTGGTTTGACAGAAGTTTGATATGTAGAATAAAATTATGCCCTTTTACCAAATTTATTTTGTATAAATTTTTCGCAGAATCAATTGTGGTGGGTTCCCAAGTTTCTGCCCGGCCGAACTTAGCAGGCTTTTATTTGTTATTTCTCATTTTCGATGGGAAACTATATAGTATCGATAGTATCGATATTTGTTATTAGAAATATCGAAAAAATCGAAAAAATGGAAAAATATCAAAAAAAATCGAAAATATTGAAAAAACCGAAAATGTCGAAAAAAAAAGTCGAAAATATCGAAAAAATCGAAAATATCGAAAAATCGAAAAATCGAAATTTTCGAATGTTGTAATGTAGTTTGCCAGCCCTACTAACGACATCGTAATTTGAATCTAAAAATTTTGTCTTCTTATCGATAGAGAATAAAGCATTGAGTGAAATTGTCCTTCCATATTCCATAATTTTTCAAAGTGACTAATTATGAGATATTATTTCCCATTGCAATGAATTCCTGTAAGCTGGTGTAAGAAAACCCAAAGTAATAAAATGTAAAAAACTACCTTTTAATTAAAAATGCCATAATTCAATCTATTCTTTGTTTTTGTTTAGAATATCTATTAAAATCTATTAGAAAAACAACAGATGCTGAATGTTTTCATTTTTGTTTTTCCTTTTCTTGAACCATACTCGTGTGTATGAATTATTTATGAGCTATTGATGAATTTTAAATTGAATTCTATGATAAAGTTAAAACTAAATTTTAAACAAATGTAGCTAAGCAGTGATATGATAATCATCTTTGGAAAATTTAATTGAGTAAATGAAATAGTCAATAAAAATTACTCTCTATTAGCATCTTTCTTAAAAAAAACAAACAAAATTCTTGCAAAGCATAGGTGACAAATTTTTCAAAGGATTGTTGCCATATCAAAAAGAAGAAGCATTTCATTACTCTTAGCCACAACCTTTAGAGGGAAAAATGAGGAGCAAGTAATGAGAAACAAGTAAAGGCGTGTTTAGTTCGGTCGGGCCGAATCTTATTTCAAAAATATATAGCCTCCACCATAGATCTCAAGTTCTTTGCCGGGTATCTCTTTATAGGCAAACAAAGGATAACAGATAAGAAAAGCTATGAGAGCTATATAAACTTATGGACCAATTTTTGTCAATCATGGTTTGGATGTTGGAGACCACAGTATAAGTCATTGTGAAAAATTTCAGCCAAATCCGATAAGAATTGCGCCCTATAGGACTTCAAGAAGTACAATTAGGATATAGGCTTGTGTAGGAGCTATATCAGCTTATGGACCGTTTAAGGCCATATCTGGCACGTATCTTATAAAGATCATAGGAGAAGTCGTTGTGCAAAATTTCTGTCATAGTACAAAATATAAGCCGAAACGGATGAGAATTTAGCTCTATAGAACCTCAAGAAGTATAATAAGGGGATCGGTTTATATGAGAGCTATGTTAAAACTTGAACCAATGTGTCCCATTTTAACTACCAACTGACCTTCATCAATAGGAAGTATTTGTGCAAATTTTCAAGCGCCTATCGTTACTACTTCGAAAGATAGCCTGCTTTCGACTGTCAGACAGACGGAAGGACGGACAGAAATGACTAGATCGACTTAAAATGTCTCGGCGATCAAGAATATTACGAAGTTCGAATACCTCTATCCAATGGTGGAGGGTATAAAAATATGCTAAGGTCGACCGGGTTGAATCTTGGGGACACACCGTCATGGATTCTAATAAAAATTTCGTCTGATATTCGTCTTCTTATTCCTGATGTAAGGATGTATGTCAGTGATACTAGACATTCCAGGAACTCCCACCCGTTTGTAATTGATTAGCCAGCAGACCGCACAATGCTTTATAGAGAGAATTCTTATTTAGCACGAACCTTTCGTGTGTGGAATCTACTTCCGGCTAATGTTTTTCCCACCCAATTTGACATTCAAAGATTTTAGATAAATGTCAATAAGCACTACATCCTTTTCCACCCCCTCCAATTCCTAATTTTCTCTCGCCAACGCAATGCACTGCATTCATAGGGGACATCCCCTGCCTATTGGCTGATAGAAAAAAGAAAAATGTTGGAAGTCATAGGAAAAATTTCAGTCGAATCATTTAACAATTTCGTTTTTCAAGGAAACAGAAATCGGGAATCGGTTTATGTGTATGTCAGGTTATAAACCGGGTTTGACACGGTTGTTTGAAGTTGTAATAGAATGCCAAGTGCAAAATATCAGCCAAATTGGATAACAATTGCGGTTTTCAGGGGCGGAAAATCTCAACTCGGGAGATCGGTTTATATGGTAGCAATATCAGGCCATAAACATCTTTTGACCGCACATGGCCTTGTTGTTGGAAGTCTTTACAGAACACAACTTGCAAAATTTCAGCCAAATCCGGTAACATATGCGGCTTCCAGGTGCTAAAGGTATTAAAACGGGAGATCGATTTATATTGCAGCTATAACAATATCGATATATATATATATGCAGTCATAATAAAACACTTTGTGCAAAATTTCATCCAAATCGGATAACAATGGCGGCTTCAAGCGGTTCAAGATCTCAAATTGGGAGATCGGTTTATATGGGAGTTAATTTAGGTTATACACCGATTTACACCGTATTCGGCACGGATATAGGAAGTCGCAACAGAATGCCACGAGCACAATTTGAGCCAAATCGAATAACAGTGGCGGTATCTAAGGAATAAAGAACTCAAATCAAGAGATCGGTTTATATGGGAGCTGTAGCCAAATCTGAAGCCCATCTTCAACGACCTGCATCAATATTGTGTGATATTCGTCTTCTTATTCCTGATGTAAGGATGTTTATCAGACATACTAGACATACCAGTAACTCACACCAGTTTGTAATAGATTGGCCAGCTCATCGGACAATGCATTATAGAGAGAATTTTTATTTCGCTCGAACCGTTCATATGTGAAAACAACTTCCGGCTAATGTTTTTCCTACCCACTATGGCATCCGGAAATTTAAGACAAATGTCAATAAACACTACATCGTTTTATTTTAGCTACTACGGCCTTATAAGTGTTAATCGGGCAATACATATATATTGGAGCTACATCTAAATCTGAACCGATTTTGATGAAATTTTTCAGATTTATTAGGATCAGTAATGAAACAGTTCGTGGCAAATTTTGTGCAGATTGGTTGAAAATTGTAGCTACTACGGCCATTTAAGTGCAAATCGGGCGATACATATATATGGGAGCTATATCTAAATCTGAACCGACTTTGATGAAATCTAACAGATATGTTAAGATCAGTAGCAAAACAATCCATGCAAAATTTTGTGCAGATCGGTAGAAAATTTCAGCTACTACGGCCATTTAAGTGAAAATCGGGCGATACATATATATGGGAGCTATATCTAAATCTGAACCGATTTTGATGAAATTCTGCAGATATGATAGGATCAGTAACAAAATAGTTTGTGGCAAATTTTGTGCAGATCGGTTGAAAATTGTAGCTACTACGGCCATTTAAGTGCAAATCGGGCGATACATATATATGGGAGCTATATCTAAATCTGAACCGATTTTGATGAAATTTTACAGATGTGTTAAGATCGGCAATAAAACAGTTTGTGGCAAATCTTGTGCAGATTGGTTGAAAATTGTAGCTACTACGGCCATTTAAGTGCAAATCGGGCGATACATATATATGGGAGCTATATCTAAATCTGAACCGATTTTGATGAAATTTTGCAAATATGTTAAAATCAGTAAGAAAACAGTTTTTGGCAAATTTTGTGCAGATTGGTTGAAAATTTTAGCTACTACGGCCATTTAAGTGCACATCGGGCGATACATATATATGGGAGCTATATGTAAATCTGAACCGATTTTGATGAAATTTTACAGATGTGTTAAGATCGGCAATAAAACAGTTTGTGGCAAATTTTGTGCAGATCGGTTGAAAATTTTAGCTACTACGGCCATTTAAGTACAAATCGGGCGATACATATGTATGGGAGCTATATCCAAATCTAAACCGATTTTGAAGAAATTTCGCAGATATGTTAAAATCGGTAACAAAACAATCCGTGCTAAATTTTGTGCAGATTGGTTGAAAATTGTAGCTACTACGGTCATTTAAGTGCAAATCGGGCGATACATATATATAGGAGCTATATCTAAATCTGAACCGATTTTTATCAAAATCAATAGTGTTCGTTCTTGGGCCAAAAAAGTGATATGTGCCTAATTTCGTGATGATTGGACAACAAATACGACCTGCACTTTGATTACAAGAATACATGGACTCACAGACGGACAGGCAGACAGACGGACATGGCTAAATCGATTCAAAAAGTGAATCTGAGTCGATCGGCATACTTATCAATGGGTCTAGCTCTTCTTCTTTTTAGCGTTGCAAACAAACGCACAAATCTATAATACCCTGTACCACAGTGGTGGTGTAGGGCATAAAAATCGAGAGATCGGTATATAAAGCAGATATATAAAAATATTATCCGATCTTGATATTAACTTATTCGAATATTAACCTAGTCATTCCGTTTGTAACACTTCTATATATCCATTTGCGATCTCATATAGTAAATACATATATTGTTGATCTCCTTGACATTCTAAGTCTATTAAGCGATGTTCGTTCGTCTAGCGGGTCTTTGTCCAATGTTGGGAGATTAAACCGTGTGTCATGCATTGGTTGTCAGAACCTTATGGTGTTGTGGTCTGGTGGACGGCGCTTCTAAAATCCACCTTCTATTCAATACTCAGCCAGATCTAAGGGATGGTTTGTTAGCGTATTAGAAATGTTCGGAGGTTGCAATACAAGTTTGTATTATATTTTGATATAGCTGATAATGAATTTAGGTTATTGAATATAGCTCATAAGAGGGTCCAAATTCGACTAAGACTAGATTTAGCTGGTCTTTGATCCATAAAAAGCAGATATTATACCAGATTTCGCTAGTTTGAGTTTTTTCGTATTCCAGCAATTTTTAAACCCTCCACCATAGGATGGGGGTATACTAACTTCGTCATTTGTAAAACCACGAAATATGCGTATGAGATCCCATAAAGTATATCAATTCTTGATCGTCGTGACATTTTAAGTCGATCTAGCAATGTCCGTCCGTCCGTCTGCCTGTCGAAAGCACGCTAAATTTCGAAGGAGTAAAGCTAGTCGCTTGAAATTTTGCACAAATACTTCTTAATAGTGTAGGTCTGATTAGATTATAAATGGGCCAAATCGGTCCACGTTTTGATATAGCTGCCATAGAAACCGATCTTGGGTCTTCACTTCTTGGGCATTTAGAGGGCGCAATTCTCGTCCTATTTGACTGAAATTTTGCCCGTGGTGTTTTGGTATCACTTCCAACAACTTCGGCAGGTATGGTTCAAATCGGTCCATGTTTTGATATAGCTGCCATATAAACCGACCTTGGGTCCTGACTTCTAGAGCCTCTAGAGGGCGCATTTCTTGTCCGATTCTACTGAAAAGGTCAGTTGGGATTGTAAATGGGCCATATCGGTCCATGTTTTGATATAGCTGCCATATTAACCGATCTTGGGACTTGACTTCTTGAACCTCTAGGGGGTGCAATTCTCATCCGATTGGAATGAAATTTTGCACAACTTGTTTTGTTATGATATACAATAACTGCGATAAGTATGGTCCTGTCTTCTAGAGCCTCTAGAGGGCGCAATTCTTGTCCGATTTGACTGAAATTTTGTACGTAATGTTTTGGTGTCACTTCCAACAACTGTTGTTAAGTATGATACAAATCGATTCATAATCTGGTATAGCTGTCATATAAACCGATCTTGGGACTTGACTTCTTAAGCCTCTAGAGGGCGCAATTCTCATCCGATTTTGCTGAAATTTTACGTGAGGTGTTTTGTTGTGACTTTCAACAACTGTGCTAAAAATGGCGCAAATCGGTACACAACCTGATATAGCTGCCATATAAACCGATCTGGGATCTTGACTTCTTGAACCTCTAGAGGTCGCAATTCTCATCCGATTTGGAAGAAATTTTGTACAACGGCTTCTCTCATGACCTTCAACATACGTGTCTAATATGGTATGAATCGAACTATAGCTTGATACAGCTCCCAAATAAGCCAATCTTCCGATTTTGCTTCTTGAGTCCCTACAAGGCGCAATTCTTATCCGAATATACTGAAATATTACACAATGACTACTATTGGGTTGCCCAAAAAGTAATTGCGGATTTTTCCAAAGAAATTAAATGCATTTTTAATAAAACTTAGAATAAACTTTAATCAAATATACTTTTTTTACACTTTTTTTTTCTAAAGCAAGCTTAAAGTAACAGCTGATAACTGACAGAAGAAAGAATGCAATTACAGAGTCCCAAACTGTGAAAAAATTTGTCAACGCCGACTATATGAAAAATCCGCAATTACTTTTTGGGCAATCAAATACAATGTTCATCATTCATTTAAGGACCGAATCGGACTATAACTTGATATAGCTCCAATAGCACAACAGTTCTTATTCAATATTCTCTGTTTGCCTTAAAAGAGATACTGCGCATAGAATTCGACAAATGTAGTCCATGGTGGAGGGTATATAAGATTCGACCCGGCCGAACCTAACAAGCTCTTACTTGTTTCCTCTATTGAATTTCCAGCTATTCCCTAAACAAAAAATCACATCATTGCACTAACAAACCCTTATCCATTTTGTGGCTTAAATTTCATTACTCTCTATCTTTAAACATATCCATCCGGTAAAGGAATACTTCCTATTCAACTCTTAAAGCATTCGTGGTTTTTCAGCAACCAAAGGAATCGATATTATGAAACAAAGTGCACAAAAAAAAACCCGAGTAGAAGACATAACGTCAATTTCATAGGATTTTGTTTTTTGTTCCTCTCATGGTTGTACCAGTTGCCACATGGTGACATTTGGGAAATCTAAAAGGCGAGACTTAAATGAAGTCAAACACTATGCGCCACATGCACTTACATATCATAGAGAAAAATGCCGCATGCATTAGAGGCAGACACGCAATCGAACCCAGCAACCACACAGCCAACAAACCATGGAAGCCACCATCTCACCCAAAGCCATCATCATAGTCAATGCAAAAAATTGAGAAGTAGAAAAACTATCAAAGCTTACTGCGGCTGCGGCTGAGGCTGGCCCGGTATGGGATGGCTATGCAACATTGAATGTGGCATTTGACATTATTTGAGCATTGAACACCAAAGCAAACTTAAATGCCAACTTCTACTACTACCAGCTGAGCTTTAGACTCATCACTGTGGCAAGAATAACGAGGCTAAGCAGAAGTTCAAGTTGCTAAAATAGCTAGAGATGTCATGGGAAGCGAGAATGGAGTTTGGATTAGAGCTGGCAAACTATTAAAAAAAAATATCGATATCTCGACGAATAACCAGCATAGCCTCGAATGTTTTTTAAACAAAATTATATTCAATAAGGCTTTAGTCCCGCCCCTCTCTCTGTTATGTTCAGGTCTTTAAGAAGTTTGTAATTTCAGTGGTCCTATGACTCGTGGAAGCTACTTCCCCTTTTCTTGTAACTACTTTCCAAGCTACTCTCGTATCTCTCATAGCCTTCTTTTGTTAGAATGCTCTTTACTATCGAATAGCGTTTGAAACATTCTACGATAGACATTTGGGTTCAGCAGAGTTTAAAAGCATAGTCAGCTAAATAGGAGTTTGCATTGACACAGTGACATATGCAACAGCAGCATGAAGCAGCTCAAGCGTTCTTTTTGTCTAGCTTTGCTAATAGTTGCCCCATGCAGCATTTGTTACCATTTGACGTTGGGACTTTCTGTTTGTCTTTCGTTACACTAGCTATTGCTCTCTAGTGCCATCTCAAGATTATTTTTTTTGCAAAAGAAGTGTCGCAACAACTGCTGCTGTCGCTGTTGTTCCAAAAGAATTGTTTATTCAAGTTTCATGGGAGTTTTAATATGTAACCAGTGGGTCTCTAATAGTTTCCTAGGTACAACTTGCCTTCCAAGACTTAGAAAGGAGTAAAGAGTTGGAAAGTGCTAAAGTTAAAATGAATACAAAAATTGCAGAAATTGTGTAAGTCAAAACCTTTTCAGCGACTTTGGGGCTTGAAGGTTATGAGAGAAACCGTTTTACAAAATTTCTTCCAAATCGAATAAGAATAGCGCCCTCTAGAGGCTCAGGAAGTCAAGATCCCAGATCGGTTTATATGGCAGCTATATCAAAACATGGACTGCTTTGAACCATACTAAGCCCAGTTGTTGGGAGTGATACCAAAACACCACGTGCAAAATTTCAGTCAAATCGGGCGAGAATTGCTCCCTCTAGAGGATTAAGAAGTCAGTTTATATGGGAACTGTATCAAGCTATTGATCGATTCAGACCATATTGGACACGTATGTTGAAGGTAATGAGAGAAACCGTTGTACAAAATTTCTTCCAAATCGGATAAGAATAGCGCCCTCTAGAGGCTAAAGAAGTCAAGACCCAAGATCGGTTTATATGGCAGCTATATCAAACATGGGATAATGAATAGGAATTTAACACGTATGTCAAAGGTCATTATCGTTGTGCAAACTTTCAGTCAAATCGGATGAGAACTGCTCCCTCTAGAGGCAAAAATTGCAAAATTTTCCCATGAACATTCCACTAAGCTACAGAGGCAAACTTCTCACATTTCAATGAGTGCAGTCCGATTCAAGATTTAAGCTCAATAATAAGAGGCCCCCGATTTTTAGCCGAGTCCGAAAGGTGTGCCGCAGTGCGACACCTCTTTGGAGAAAAGTTTTACATGGCTTAGTGCTTCACAAATGTTGGCAGCATTAGGAGGGGAAAACCACCGCTAAAAATTTTTTCTTATGGTCTCGCCAGGATTTGAACCCAGGCATTCAGCGTCATAGGCGGCCATGCTAACCTCTGCGCTACGGTGGTCTCCCTCTAGACGCTCAAGGTGTATAATCGGGAGATTGGTTTATATTGGAGCTATATCAGGTTGTGAATAGATTTGCGCCATACTTGGCGCAGTTGTTGGCGGTTAAACCAAAATACTTCGTCAAATCGGATAATAATTGCGCCCTCTAGAGGCTCACGACGTCAAGATCCGAGATTTGATTATTATAGAGCTATATAAGGTTACGAACCGATTGGAACCATACTTGGTGCAGGTGTTTGGAGTAAGAACAAACCAGTTCATGCTGAATTCCAACCAAATCAGATAATAATAACGCCCTCTAGCGGTTCAAGAAATCAAGATCCGAAATTGGTTTATATGGAAGCTATATCAGGGTATGAACCCATTGAAACCATACACAGCACCGTTGTTGATGGTCAAACCAAAACACTTATGCAAAATTTCACCTAAATCGGATATAAATTGCGCCCTCTAGCGGCTTAAGAAATCTAGATCAGAGAACGGTTTATATGGGAGCTATATCATGTTATGAATCGATTTCAACTGCACTTGGCATAGTTGTCGGATAATAATTACGCCCTCTAGAGGCTCACGAAGTCAAGATCCGAGGTCGGATTATATGAGAGCTATGTCTGGTTATGAACCGATTTTAACCATACTTGGTGCAGTTGTTTTGGTGTAAGAACAAACCACTTTATGCTAAATTCCAACCAAATCGGATAATAATTACGCCCTCTAGCGGCTCAAGAAATCAATATCCGAAATCGGTTTATATGGAAACTATATCAGGGTATGAACCAATTTAAACCATACACAGCACCA
Organism: Stomoxys calcitrans; assembly: GCF_963082655.1. Classification (NCBI taxonomy): domain Eukaryota; kingdom Metazoa; phylum Arthropoda; class Insecta; order Diptera; family Muscidae; genus Stomoxys; species Stomoxys calcitrans. The sequence goes on along the minus strand of NC_081553.1, from coordinate 48,716,784 downwards.
TTGTTGATGGTCAAACTAAAACACTTTATGCAAAAATTTCATCTAAATCGGATATAAATGGCGCCTTCTAGCGGCTTAAGAAGTCTAGATCAGAGATCGGGTTATATGGGAGCTGTATCATGACATGAATCGATTTCTACCCTGGCGGAGTGGTAGAAAGGGGGTTAGGCTTTAAGGCATTAACCTCTTTACATATGAATCGAAAATGGAGAATGGAACAGGGTGTGCTTTCTATTACAGGGTGTGCTTTCTCATTCCTTACGGATGAGAGATGATTGCAGCATTGTTCAAGCAGAAGTGTATGCGATGGCCATACCGGCGGAGTTTGTATTGTCTATGTAGATCGGCTGATCGGAAATTCATATTTTTAAGCGACAGTCAATCAACACTGCAAACGGAAAACAGTACGCGTGCGAGATCCAAGGTCCTGGCCCGGGAATGACTTATGCGTCTGCATACTATGACTCTATGCTGGGTGTCTCTATGGGCACAAAGGCATAGATAGGAATAAAATGGACGATGTACTTACTAAGTCTACAGTGAATCTCCCCCTTGTATTGGTTATGGATGCGCACCCTTCCCTCTCGGAAATTTTGTATGGTTTCAAAGGGCTATAAATAGAAACTTGGTTAAGTCGCTGGAATGCGGGACAAACGTTCGAAGTAGAATATAGACGCTCTATTGCCAATGGAGAAGATGCCATTGAGTGCAGTCATTGGGATCATAACTGTATAAGCTAAGTAAACCCAAGTCTAGCATAGGCATTGCAAATGATGATATCTGCTTGTGGTGACATGATATATACGCTACAAAGGACGGTTCTCATATCCTATAACAATGCCCTGTACTATCCCAATGCATAACCAGTAAGGAAAGCCAAAAGTCGGGATGTCCGTGAAGATAAATTTGAATATAACTTAGTCAAGACACAAACCTAACATTTTAACAGTTCTATGTTAAGTGATTAACAGAGCACTGTTAACTAATTTTCTTTTATATTTTAAAGAAAAAAAATAGTTTTTAGCATTTTCTTATCTAATATTTTCTAAAATCACTTGCCAACGAATTTATCTACAACAATAAAATACTTAATAATAACCAAATCCTCAAACCCCTTTGCCAAAAATATATTCTGAAGACCTATATGACCCATTTTTAAAACGTCATTGCAGTGAACTCGTCATAGATAGGTGATAAAAACTCATACCAGAATTAGCCCCTACCAAGAGCATTTAGAATCAGTAGTCCCCATATTCAAATTATATATCAGTTTGGAGAAATTTCGCCCCAAAAGTTATATTTGAATTGAACATAATGGCCCACTGTGCTGGATTGGGCATAAATAGGTGATACAAACTAATACCAGAATTAGAATTATGCAAATTTTGCCCATGAACATTCCACTAAGCAACAGGGGCAAACTTCTCACACATCGATGAGTGCAGTCGGATTTAAGTTTAAGCTCAATGATAAGGGTCCTCCTTTTCTAGCCGAGTACGAATGGCTTACCGCAGTGCGACACCTCTTTGGAGAAAAGTTTTACCAGGCATAGGACCTCACACATGTTGCCAGCATTAGGAGGGGAAAACCACTGCTGAAATTTTTTTCTGATGCTCTCGCCAGGATGCGAACCCAGGCGTTTAGCATCATAGGCGGACATGCTAACCTCTGCGCTACAGTGGGTATAATGCACAAAGTTATAATACCCTATACCACACCAGTCGTGTAGGATCTAAAAAAATTCTCTGCATTTTGTTACCTTAGCTCTTGTGTTCTTGAATATTTCAATCCTTTCCCATTTCCCATTTCAGTCGCCTTCTAAATTATAATAAATAATGCCCCTATTTCACTTTCTTTTATTGTTGTTGTGTGCTATACGAACATAGTTTTCCTAGAGCTCACTATAAAATTCCATATATTATTCAAGCTAATTTACCATGTTATTACCATATTATATTTTCATAGTGCTGACCATTTTTAAAGTGTGTTGTTGTTGTTGACCCTAAAGTGTCAGACCATTATCAATATTTATATGGAAATTGTGAAAGTGCTACGCAAAAGGTCAACTACCTTTTAAATTTGCCATGTGAAACAGAGACGACGACGACGACGACGACGAGATATGATAAACCAAATTCAAGGTGTTCTGATGCTGTGCCAGGGATGCTATTAAGGGCGTTGTAATTCGAGGCGTTAGATGTTGGTATTGTGCGCCACGAAGAGTTCATGTTTCTATCATTCATCACTTTTAGGGGTTTTTGTCACCACCAGACAGACAACTGGTGGCCCACCTCTTGAGCCAAAGTCATAACCTGACATGTTGTGGGTCACTCCCACGGTTTTGATAGGTGTCAACTTAAAATGGAATAATAAATATCACCCAGGGTGAATTAACATGTCAGGGTGGGTCAAACGATTTACGTAAGCAAACGTATATGATTTTACAAGTGCCAAGCAGCCAGCGAAAGGTAACAATTTCGAAAGCAGTTGCAACAAATGACAAGGATTTGTGTGGGTGACAAACCGAAATGTAGAAAAAAAAAACAGAAATTATGGGTTGTATAAAAACGGATTTTTTGTGGTTAAAACTTTTGAAGTTTTAAGGACAATTACAGAGACGAAAAGAGGTTGTATTTGAATGCTTCTACATTTGCACAATTGTAAATTTAAATTTGCACAATAAAAATTTACAAAAGTATCTCTTAATCAAATATTCTACGAAATTTCTTAGGCATCTTTAGTCCTCCTATATTTTACCAGCTCTTTACGGCACCTTTGCAATTGAATTTTCAAAGAAAGCTAAGAATATTGAGATTCCATTACAGGATACTATCCGCTTTTAGACCATTGTTTAATGCTTTCTATTCAAATGTAGTATAGTATGGCAAAAAACATTTAAAAGTCAGCAAAAAGTGTGTTGTTGCCTGGTTTCCCGTATCGTAATTTCATTTTCGACCAAGAAAAATCATCAGCAGGAAGCTAAGAATGTAAAAAATTACAAAATAATTTTTGTAGCATACTTTAAGGATGATGTATTTTTTATAAAATCTAGTAGCAAAACTTTCCCTTTTTGGATTCTATTAAAAATTCCTCTTTAGTTTAACTTTAAAAGAGAAGCCAAGAAAGCAACAACGAAAAGCGAGCTAAGTTCGGCCGGGCCGAATCTTATATAGCCTCCACCATGGATCACACGCGACAAGTTCTTTGAATGACTTTTTCAAATAAAGGTGATTTTTTTGCAATTATCTTTTTGGCAACACTGGTTTAAACAGCTCACGCACGTTTCGTGTTTTGTTTTACAGTCAAACATCTTCAGTTTGGTTTAAAATTTAACCATGAATCGTCTTACAAACGAACAAAGCTTGAAAATTATTGAAATTTATTATCAAAATGGGTGCTTAGTTTAGAAAGTTCATCGCGCTCTTCTTCCATTTCATCACGAATCTCATTTTTGGCTCAATGGGTACGTAAATAAGCAGAATTGTTGGTTTTGGAGTGAAGATCAGCCAGTAGCATTGCAAGAGCTACCCATGCATCCAGAAAAAGTTACAGTTTGATGCGGTTTATGGTCTGGTGACATCATTGGACCGTACTTCTGCAAAGATGATGCGGATCGTAACGTAATAGTGATTGGTGAGCGCTACCGTGAGATGATAACCAACTTTTTTTTGCCCGAAACGCAAGAGCTTGACTTGCTTAACATGTGACTTGCTTACCAAGACGGTGCCACTTGTCACACAGCACGCATACCAATGGACTTATTGAGAGGCGAGTTCGGTGAATATTTTATTTCACGTTCGGGACCAGTTAATTGGCCACCTAGATAGTGCAAATTAAGACCCTTAGACTATTTTTTGTGAGGCTATGTTAAAGCTCATGTCTATGCAGATAAGCCCGCTTCAATTGACGCAGTGAAAGACAACATTCGAGCAATACCGGCAGAAATGTTGAAAAGAGTATGCCAAAATTGGACTTAGCGGATGGACCATTTAAGGCGCAGTCACGGTCAACATTTACATGAAGTATTCTTCAAACATTAAATTATGTGGACCTCAACTATTGATTCTAATGAAGATTTCATGCATTTTTCTGAATTTTAATGTTTTTTTTTTAACTTTCCCATAGCTGTTAAAAAGTTATTGACCGAAATGGACCGTACTTGTCATGGCTTCTAAAGATCATAAGCAATACCACCTCCAAAATTTCAAGCAAAATCAAGCAATAATTGCGGCCTCCAAAGGCTCAGAAAGTCATATTGGGAAATAGGTTTATATGGCAGATATATTGGGTTATCAACCGATTTAGACGATACCTAGAGCAGTTGTTGAAAGTCATACCAAAATTTCAACCAAATTGGATAAGAATTGCGCCCTCTAGAAGCCCAAGAAGTCTAATCCGAAGATCGGTTAATATGGCGGCTATATCAGATTATGGACCGATTTAGACCATGCGTGGCACAGTTGTTGGGAGTCATACCAAAATGATATGTGCAAACGATTTCAGCCAAATCAAATAAGAATTGCGCCCTCTAGAGGCCTAATCGTGAGATCGCTTTATAAAGCAACTACATCAGGTTATAAAGTGATTCGAACTGTACTTGCATGAAAATTTCACCAAAGTCGGATACGAAAAGCGCGTTGTAGGAGCTCAAGAAGTCAAAACCCAAGATCGTTTTATATGGCAGCTATACCAAAACATGGGCCAATTGGGCCCATTTACAATCCCAACCGACCTAAACCAATAAGAAGTATTTGCGTAAAATATCGAGCGCCTAGATTTAAAGTTAGAGTGTTTTCTACAGACCGACGGACAAGGCTACATCGACTTAAAATGTCATGACGATTAAAAATATATACACCTTATGTGGTCTTAGACCCTTATTTTGTTGTATTACTAATTGAATGACGAAATGAGTATCCACCATCGCAAAATTAAGAAAAATATTTTTATAATATTCTTTCAAGACGTTATAACTTTTATAAAATCTAGACAAAAAATGTCTAGCTCTTTTTGAGTTCTATTAAAATTTTCCTACTCTTAAAGGAAACTCTCCAATTAAAAATTTAAAAGAAGCTAAATATGCTAAATCTTACAAAACTGATGTCATGGCATACCTTAAGGATGCTGTAATTTCCATAACACACAGCAGCATCAGTTTTTCCATTCTTTTTAAATTTCCCACCTATTTAAGGCATATGTTTTTTCTAAGTTATAGGTGAATCAAAGGAAGGAGAAAATTATAAAAATATTTGTACAGCATACCTTCAGGATGCCATAGCATTAATGAAATATAGAACGAAACATTTGTATATTGTTTTGGATTCACTTTAAATTTCAGTTCTCCTTAAAGCACTGTTACTTGACTGGTACTTCATTGTTATGGGAAGTTATGGCAAAAAATTGACAAAAACATTTTTATTGCATATGTTAAGGATGCTTTAAATTTCATAAAATATAGTATGTAAATTTTCTGCATCTTTAGGTTTTCTTTGAATTTTACTATTCTTTAACGCACCTGCACAACGTAAGTTCAAGAAGGAACAATTGAGAACATATTTTAAAAATATTTTTAAAGCATACTTTTAGGGTGCCTTTACCGCCTTTATTAGAAAATAAGTCTGACTTAAAGAGAACCAGTTTCCATGCTCCTTAAGCAAAATAGTAAAAAAAAGGATAAATTACAAAAATATTTTCTAGCATACTTTTAGGTTGTCATTTATATATATATATGTCCTTTCTTTACAATTGGAGTATAATAAATATATTACAATAAAACATGGCCAATAGAAAATGTTCAGTGTGAACAAAGGGCATTAAAAAGCTCGCTATATCGAGCTCTATCGTTGACCAAAGCCTTGGCTTGATTCCACGATATGTGGGTTGATTCCAACACTCTTTTCGTACAGCGGATCCATGTGTTTTCGGGCGTCCCCTCCCTCGCTTTCCTTGCGAATTCCAGTCTAGGACATTTCTTGCTATATCATCACGCGGTCGGCGTAGGATATGACCCCACCAAGTCCATCTTCTCTTCCGGATTTCTACATCGAAAGGGGAAGTGTTTCTTTTTATTTGCAATTCTTCATTTGAAATACGGTTTGGCCAGAAAATTCAAAGTATTTGTCGTAGACAGCGTTTTATGAAAACTTGGACTTTACAGGCTGTCGCTCTTGTCAAGCTCCAAGTTGTACAACCATTTTAAAATTTCACACTACTATTGAAGATCCCGATTTTTGTATTATGTGAGATGTCACTGCATCTCCAAACTTTGTTGAGTTTAAGAGTGTGGTAGCTTTTACAAAATATAATACGAAAAATTGCTGGTCCATTTAAATGTTTCTACCGTTTAAGGTGAAGCTAAATTTCAAAAGTAGCAAAAGATTCGATTCAGTTTGAATGCAAATTTGCCCATGAACATTCCATTGAGGAACAGGGTTAAACTTCTCACATATCAATAAGTGCTATTCGATTTAAGTTTAAGCTTAATGATAAAGAGCCTCCTTTTTATAGCCAAGTCCGAACGCCGTGCCGCTGTGCGACACCTTTCTGTAAAGAAGTCTTGACATGACAAAGTACCTCACAAATATCGCCAGCATTAGGAAGGGATAACGACCGCTGAAAATGTATATTGTCGCCAATATTCCAACCCATGCGTTCAGCGTCATAGGTGGGCATGATAAACTCTACCTTACCGTAGCATAGCATAGCATACAATAAGGATGGCTATACTTATAAAAAGAATCACACATTCTTTTTGAACAGATTAAGCAAAATTCTTCAGTTAAACTCATTTATGATTTATGAAATTAACTTGCCTATAAAAAATATTCCTAGGCTAGGTTAGGTAAGAGTGGCAGTCCTTTCAGACTCACTTGGACCATTTCAGTCCATTATGATTCCACAGTAGCGACAAAGCAAAGCCTCTGGTGAGAATCGAACCACCGATTTCCGCACTGGCACGCTACCAACTCGGCTACCGGGGCACTTACATTCCTAACAGTTTGTAACAATTACACAAAAGTAGCAATTAACATATTTTACATGTAAACATTTAACATGGATGTTAAAATTCAACTTAAATATTGCCTACTTAGTGATATTGTGTTGTTTCCCTAAAAAAGTATTAATGTCCATTGCATACTTTTAGGTCAACTCTTGACATGTTTTGTGAAAAACAATCCCAATAAACCTTTTATACGAATTTGTATTCATAGCAATGTTTGCTACATATTTGATTTTCAACATCTTAGACTTTTACAAAACTTAGCACGAATTTTAAATATTATCAATCCAAAATGTATTGCATTACTCAAGAATACATTGCACTTTTAAATAATATTTCCAAAAATAGAACTTCACTTCCTTCAAATTTAATTACCATCTCCTTTAATTTTCTTTAAAATAATGCAAATACTATGAGTGTATTAATGTATTTCATTAAAGTAAAAACAATACATAATTTCCTTGGCATACTTTTAGGGTGCAATGAACTTTTCAAAAACTGTGACATACCTACTAGGCCCACCGAAGGTTGAGTTGTATTGTGTTATCTTGAAACAGACTGTCAGAAAGTTAACATTGTTTTAACTACGCCATGTGTAAATATTGAAATTCATTTTGAGTTTCCAAAAATGGAATATCAAATTGCGTTGTGTCAATTAAAATGATATTTAGCCTCAAAACAAAAATGTCCATGCAATTATATTAAGCAGGAATGACAGTGACGACAAAGACGTAGACGTAGATAAAGACCAAGACAACAATGATGATGATGATGGTGATGGCTATGACAATGACAGCATAGTAGCAGCAGTTTTATTCAAATTTTTAAATTTGCGTCATAAAACTGCCATTCATACTCCTTCATTTTCATTTAGCATTGCCCCTCAATCAAAAGCTTTAAGTCTTACTATCGATTACCAAGGCTTTTGTCTACTACATTTTCTTTAGAGAAGCCTGCTTTCCAAGTATTTCCTGACTCCAGCTAAAATTTCTAAAAGACAAACAACAATATTTGGTTAAGCTTTCTTTCTTTTTTTTTTGCAATGAGTGTTAAAAATGAATTTCTTAAAAATCCCATCCTTCAAGACAAAGTTGGTGTACAAACTTTTCTTCACCATGCCGCCCTAAAGACAAAGTGTTTTGAATTGTTATCGTAAGAAATCTTCAACATTGGCAGTTAATAGAATAACCCTTTGGCTGTCTATTGTCAACGCGCCGAACTAGATGCCATGGAGACCAACTTTGGTCTTCGCTGTGCTTCCTCGTTGGTCTTTAGATGTGAGAACTAAGGAGACCAGTAGTAGTCAGACAGTGACAGTGTTGCCAGACAACAACCAGATTATCTAACAAAAATTTTGGAAAAATTTCAAAAAAAAAAATTAAGAAAAAAAATCCACTTGAAATTTTTTCTAAAAAAATATTAAAAAAAAATTAAAAAGATTTCTAAAATGCTAGAATTTTGACACAAATATCTATTATAAAATTTTTTTAATTAAAATTGGTTAGAAATTATGAATTTCGAAAAATAAAATTAATATTTTGAAAATTTATAACAAAACTAAAATCTCGTCAAAATTCTCATAAAAATATTTCTCTTTTTTTTCTAAAAAAATTAAATTTTAACTATATTTTGTATAGAAATAAAATTTTGACACAATTTCTATAAAAATAAAATTTTGGTAAAATTTTCAATAAAAAAAATTTTTGACAAAATTGTCAAAAAAATAAAATTTTGACCAAATCTTATATATAACCAGTAAGGAAAGGCAAAAGTCGGGCGCAGCCGACTATATATAATACCCTACACCCATCGTACAATTACAAATTCGGGCAATAAAAATATGTATATGAGACCTATATCGAAATCTGAACCGACTTTTTCGAACAGATTGTTTGAAAATTGTTGTTACTCGGCCATTTAAGTGCAAATCGGGCGATACATATATATGGGAGCTATATCCAAATCTGAACCGATTTTGGTGAAATCTTGGACATATGTTAAGATCAGTAACAAAACAATCCGGGCCAAATTTTGTGGAGATCGATTGAAAATTGTAGTTACTACGGCCATTTAAGTGCAAATCGGGCGATACATATATATGGGAGCTATATCCGAATTTGAACCGATTTTGATGAAAACTTGCAAATAGGTTACTATAAGTAACAAAACAATCATTGCCAAATTTTGTGCAGATCGGTTGAAAATTGTAGTTACTACAGCCATTAAAGTGCAAATCGGGCCATACATATATATGGGAGCTATATCCAAATCTGAACCGATTTTGATGAAATCTTGCAGATAGGTTAAGATCAGTAACAATACAACCCATGCTAAATTTTGTGCAGATCGGTAGAATATTGTAGTTACTACAGCTATTAAGTTGAAAATCGGGCAATACATATATATGGGGACTATATCTTAATCTGAACCGATTTTAATGAAATCTCGCAGATATGTTAAGATCAGTAACAAAACAATATGTGTCCAATTTTGTGCAGATCGGTGGAGAATCGTAGTTACTACAGCCATTAAAGTGCAAATCGGGCGATACATATATATGGGAGCTATATCCAAATCTGAACCGATTTTCCCCAAAATCAATAAGGTTCGACCTTGAGCCAAAAAAGTGACATGTGGAAAATTTCGTGACGATTGGACGACATAGACTCACAGACGGACATGGCTTAATCGAATCCGAAAGTGATTCTAAGTCGATCGGTATACTTATCAATGGGTCTAGCTCTTCTACTTCTTATCGTTGCAAACAAATGCACCCACAAATGCAAATGTGGCACCCTGTACCACAGTGGTGGTGTTGGGTATAAAAATCAATTTGTGTTTGTCTGATTGTTTCGTATAGACTCAAAAACGGCTGAACTGATTACCTTCGAATTTTCACAGTTTGTGTAGGTTGGTCTAGAAGGAAATATAGATTATATAATTTTTTGATATAAAAAGGGGGGCGGACCTTCCCCTTACCCCAAAGGTACTACCCCAAATAAAAGTTTAGTGATCAAAACAATATGGGACTCAAATGAAAGGTATTCAAGAGTAGAATACGAATTTCATAATAAAAGTTGGGTCCAAGTACCTGGGGGACCGCCCCAGCTCCAAAACCCCTTAAAATAGGTATATTTCACAATCATGACAATATGGGACTCAAATTAAAGGTATTCGGTAGTAGAATACGAATATGATCAGGAAGTTGGAATAGGCATTATAATTTATTGATAACAGAAGGGGGCGGACCCTCCACCGTTACCCCAAAAACACCACCCAAAATCAAAATTGCACCGATAAAGACAATATGGGTATCAAATGAAAAGTATGCGGGAGTAGATAACGAATCTGGCATACAATTTCATGTCGAAGTACAGGGGGTCACCCCACCCCCACAAAAATGCACAAAATGTGCACTTTAGCCAATCACGGATATATGGGAATCGGTTTGTTTGTTCCGTATAGACTGAAAAACGGAAGAACCGATTTTCTCGAGTTTTGTGTAGGTTTCGCATTTTGTCTCGGTGGCTCTGAAAGGCTCCCCTTATGCCAAAAACACAACCCAAAATCAAAAGTGGACCAATCGGGACAATTTAGTTGTCAAACGAAAGGTATTGGAGAGTAGAATACGAATATAAAGGGTGATTTTTTTGAGGTTAGGATTTTCATGCATTAGTATTTGACAGACCACGTGGGATTTCAGACATGGTGTCAAAGAGAAAGATGCTCAGTATGCTTTGACATTTCATCATGAATAGACTTACTAACGAGCAACGCTTGCAAATCATTGAATTTTATTACCAAAATCAGTGTTCGGTTCGAAATGTGTTCATTCACCGTAACGTTGCGTCCAACAGCATCTTTGAAAAAATACGGTCCAATGATTCCACCAGCGTACAAACCACACCAAACAGTGCATTTTTCGGGATGCATGGGCAGTTCTTGAACGGCTTCTGGTTGCTCTTCACTCCAAATGCGGCAATTTTGCTTATTTACGTAGCCATTCAACCAGAAATGAGCCTCATCGCTGAACAAAATTTGTCAAAATTTGAACACATTTCGAACCGAACACTGATTTTGGTAATAAAATTCAATGATTTGCAAGCGTTGCTCGTTAGTAAGTCTATTCATGATGAAATGTCAAAGCATACTGAGCATCTTTCTCTTTGACACCATGTCTGAAATCCCACGTGATCTGTCAAATACTAATGCATGAAAATCCTAACCTCAAAAAAATCACCCTTTAGCATTAAAATTTGAGTCTTAGTACCCATCGGACCACTCCAACCCCAAAACTCCTCCAAACAGACATATTGGACGTTCATTTCAATATGGGGCTCAAATGAAAGGTATTCCGAAGTAGATTTAAAATCTGGCAGACAAAATCTGTTCGAAGTACAGGGGGCACGCCAACCCTCAAAAACGCCATTAGACCCATTATGACTATATAATACTCGGCAGGACCGATTTTCTTAAATTTTTCACAGATTGTGTTGGCTTTTCTGGGAGGAAACTTATAGTTTGAGATATCGGATAGGGGCGAACCCTTTCCCTTATTGGACGTTCATGTCAATATGGGGCTCAAATGGAAGGTATTCTAGAGAAGATTACAAAATCTGGCATGCGAAATTAGATCAAAGTATAGGGGATCACCCCACCCCCCCAAAACCACCCCAAATGGGCATATGACTCATCATCACTTATTGGGACTCGGTTTGTTTATTTGTTCCGTAGAATCAAAAACGCCCGAACCTATTTTCTTAAATTTTTCACAGATTGTGTTGGTTTGTCTGGAAGGAAACATATAGTTGTAGATATCGGATGGGGGCGGAGCCTCCCCCTTACCCCAAAAACGCCACCCAAAACCAAAAGTGGATCGATAGGCACAATAAGGGTATCAAATGAAAGGTATTGGAGACGAGAAAGCGAATATCGTATAAAAATTTTGGGCCCAAGTACCCAGCGGGCCCCCCAACGCCAAAACTCCTCTTTGCAGATATACTCGACGTTCCTATCAATATGGGACTCAAATGAAAAGTATTCGGCATTAGATTACAAATATGGCATAAAAATTAGGTCCATGCAATGGGAGGTCGCCCCAACCTTGGGGGTACCCAAAGGGCCATATAAGACGACCATGGCTTTATGGGACTCAAATGAAAGGTATTTGGGAGTAGATTAAGAATATGACATTAAAATTTGCGTTCGGATCTAGGTGGCGCTTTTTTTTCCTAAAAATACATCAAAAAGCTTAATTGACCCATTATGACAATATGGGACTCAAATAAGAGGTATTTGAGAGTAGAAAACCAATTTGGAGCTGGCTGGTACGCTAGCCCTAAAGCATCTTGAAGCTAACTGAACTTAATTTCTGACTATGGTAATATGGAGCTCAAATCAACAGCATTTGGAAGTAAAGAACGAATTTAATATCTATTTTCAGGGCAAAGTGCCGGTGGCCGACCCAGCCTTAAAACACCCTCCAAACGTTTCGTGTTTACCGACCAATGCAATATGGGGCTAAAATTTAAGGGATTTGGGAGTGAAGCACGAATTTGATATCCATATCCATGAGTTGCCATCCCTTCCCTAACAAGCACTTCTCATTACCCTAATTTTCATTTCGGAGATTTTTTTCCAAGTTTTTGGGTTTTTAAATTGACAAAAAAAAATCCACAAAAGATATTCGAAAAAATTTACTGTAAAAAATTCCTTGAACAGAATTTTCTCAAGAATAAAATTTGTTAAAAAATTTTTATTAAATTTTTTAAAAATTGTTTTTCAATTTTCAATTTGTCCGCATTGTTTTTCTTTTGTCGAAAAAAAAATATATTTTGTTCATCCCAAATTGACTACAATTTCTTTGTAGTGGCAACTCTGCTCATGACCACGAAAAGGCCACACTTAAAAACGCAGTAAATGAATCTTTGAGTGCTTTTGAAGCTGCCACCAACATTGTGAGTGAGTGAGTGAGAAGCTGGTTAGGCAGGCGACATGCCGAGAGGTAGCGGCCATTGGTTAAGGATACGCTTTATAGCTAATGAATGAATGAAATCTTAAATTTTCCCAATGAAAATATTCATCTTCATTTCTATGAATGGCATTGGGAAAAATGTGTTCACAAAGTTTGTCTGCCATCAAATCAAATGGGCCAATGGTTGTTAGCCGTAGTGTAAGCGTTTGTTTAAAAAAAATATTTTCTGGGAAAATTTCACCCTGATTTTTTCCCTCTTTTCTTAGCTTGTGGGTCATGTTCGTGTTGTTTTTTTATTTTTTTTTTGTTTTGCATCAATTCTCAGATTGTTGTGAGTGCGGGGGAGGAGAGATATGTTAACAAAAGACTAACAATGTCATCATGAAAATGCAAAGTAAAAATTGCTCTTGTAATGTATTCAGGTAAACAGACCCATGGACGAGCGAATGAGCAGTTGAAGTTGTTATGTATCATGTGAATAGAGATCTTTTTAAAGTTCACATGCGATTGTCCGACTTGATTGTAGAGTGTGGGAGGATGGCATAGAGGCCATTGGTTTGGCGTGTGTGAACATCTAGTGAGGGCACTAGGTAACAACTAATTTTGGGGAGATTGAATGTTTGGGAGGAATAGCAGCTTTATTAACGACTAAGGTCATCACATTCAAAAATTGCCTCCACCATTAGATGGGGGTACACTAATTTCGTCATTCCGTCCATCCGTCCGTCTCTCTGTCAAAAGCACACTAACTTTGAAAGGAGTAAAGCTAGCCGCTTGAAATTTTGCACAATTACTTTTTATTAATGTAAGTCGGTTGGGACCGTAAATAGGCCAAATCGGTCCATGTTTTGATATAGCTGCCATATAAACCGATCTTGGGTCTTGACTTCTTGAGCCTCTAGAGTGCGCAATTCTTATCCGATTTGAATAAAATTTTGCACGACGTGTTTTGTTATGATATCCAACAATTGTGCCAAGTATAGTTCAAATCGGTCCATAACCTGATATAGCTGCCATATAAACCGATCTTGGTTCTTGACTTCTTGAGCTTCTAGAGGGCGCAATTCTCGTCCGAATTAACTGAAAATTTGGATAAGGTGTTTTGTTATGACTTCCAATAACTGTGCTAAATATGGCGCAAATCGATACATAACCTAATATAGCTGCCATATAAACCGATCTTGGGTCTTGACTTCTTGAGCCTCTAGAGCGCGCAATTCTTATCCGATTTGAATGCATTTTTGCACACGGTTAAGTTCGAAGATGGGCTTTATCGGACTACATCTTCATATAGACCGATCCACCGATTTAGGGTCTTGGGGCCATAAAAGCCACATTTATTATCCAATTTTGCTGAAATTTTGGACAATGAGTTGTGTTAGGCCAGTCAATATCTCAGTTCAGTTTGGCGCAGATCGGGCCAGATTTGAATATAGCTGCTATATATAGACCGATCTCTCGATTTAAGGTCTTGCGCCCATAAAAGGCGCATTTATTCTCTGAATTTGCCAAAATTTAGGACAGTGGGTTGTGTTAGGCCCTTCGACATCCTTCTTCAATTTGGCCCAGATCAGTCCAGATTTGGATAAAGCTGCTATATAGACCGATCTCTCAACTTAAGGTTTTGGGCCCATAAAAGACGCATTTATTATCCCATGTCGCCGAAATTTGGGACAGTGAGTTAAGTTAAGCCCCTCGACGTACTTCTGCAATATGGCACTGATCGCTTCAGATTTGAATATAGCTGATATATAGACCGATCTCTCAATTTAAGGTTTTGGGCCCATAAAAGACGCATTTATTATCCCATGTCGCCGAAATTTGGGACAGTGAGTCAAATTTAGCCCCTCGACATACTTCTGCAATATAGCACAGATCGCATCAGATTTCAATAAAGCTGCTATATATACCGATCTCTCGATTTAAGGTTTTGAGGCCATAAAAGGGACATTTATTGTCCCATGGCGCCGAAATTTGGGACAGTGGGTTGTGCTAGGCCCCCAGACATCCTTGTTCAATTTGACCCAGATCGGTCTAGATTTGAATATAGCTGCTATATAGACCGATCTCTCGATTTAATGTTTCGGGCTCATAAAAGGCGCATTTATTGTCCCATGGCGCCGAAATTTGGGACAGTGAGTTATGTTAGGCCACTTCACATTCCTCTTCCATTTGGCCCAGATCGGTCCAGATTTGAATATAGCTGCTATATAGACCGATCTCTCGATTTAAGGTTTCGGGTCCATAAAAGGCGCATTTTTTGTCCGATATCGCCGAAATTTGGGACAGTGAGTTAAGTTAAGCCCCTCGACATATATCTGCAATTTGACCTAGATCGGTCAAGATTTACATATAGCTGCCATATAGACCGATATCTCGATTTGAGGTTTTGGGCACATTAAAGGCGCATTTATTGTCCGATTTCGCCGAAATTTGGGACAGGGATTTATGTCAAGCTTTTTGACATCCGTGTCGTATATGGTTCAGATCGGTTTATTTTTAGATATAGCTACTAAAAAGACCAATATTTTGTTATACACAATTGAGTAATGACTTGTGCTTATTAGTATTTGGTCCAAATAGGAACATATTTCGATATAGCTGCTATGGGGCATAAGGTATGCATTTTTCCCCGGATTTTGACGAAACATGGTTTACATATATACCCGAGGTGGTGGGTATCCAAAGTCCGACCCGGCCGAACTTCACGCCTTTTTACTTGTTTTTTTTTTTTTTTCAGGAAGAAAATTCGATGCCCTAGAGGAACTGAAGCGCAGCACTCTGCCCTTAAAAAGTGCCTACAAGGTAAAAAGGCTTGGCAGAGGGTAAATAAGCCTCCATATATGAGAAAAATATGGCTCGGGAGAAATCGATAGAAGTAACAGACGAGACGAATAAAATTCCAGTAGCGTCCAAAAACCTCAAGCATTAGCCGATGGGAGCTGCTTTGGAGCCAAGGTCGTAAACTATGGACGTACCGACCAACAAGTCCAGACAAAGTCACATACGGCCGAAAATCATGTGCCGCACTTAATTTTGCTCACACAGTGAATGTCCAAGACTAAAAATATGCCCCGGAATATTAAATTTTTTCTCCATATATTTAACCATTTGATGTTACATAGTGTAATCAATGTCTAAAGCTCATCTTCATTTTACCCAACCACATAGTTGAGCATGGGCCATACAAACCTCCTCGAAAATGGCAAAGGTGTGGGTGGCATTAACAAAAACAAAAAACAAAAATTGCAACAACATGAAAATTGCTTTAGCGAGCAACTTCAAGCCAAAAAAGGGCATATGGTGCAATTTCCATAGAATGTATAACAAAGCAAAGCCACAGCATCATGGCATTAAAAGCGTGGGAAAAACCCACATAGTGATTACCTTCGAAGATACAGCAATGGTCATGTGAAGCAATTGTCTTTTTGCTGGAGGAGAGAGAAGAAGTATTGTGGAAGAAAGCCATCAAACTATAGAAAGAAAGAAATGAATGCCGTGAAATGGCTCAAAGTATGTTATTTTCAAGTGGTCTATGCTCCCTCCCTCTTTGGTCATTTCAAAGAGCATATCCTTGGTGAAAATTCATCAAGCAAACTCTTACAGCGATTGATGATGACTGTCAGTAAAATCAACTTTTTTTCCCCTTCATTGCTTGAGTTTTTTGTTTTTTTGCTACAGCTAAACTCATCAAAGAAAACTAATTTTAAGTACGTCAAATTATCTGGTTCACACAATCTTGGTTTAGTGTGATATAATGCAACCCCCTTTGGCGTTTAAAATGTTTCAACAGCAGCAGCAACAAACTAAAACAGCACCCAGGTGCTTTGTGCAAATAATTGCTCGTCTTTAGAAAGTCCTTTAGCAGCAGCCACAAAACGAAGACATTAAAATGGAAACAAGCACACATTTCACACAGCGATCAGAGCATTTCCAGCATTTAGAGAAAAGTCGCCTTTTCTTTTGCCATAACACAGATAAAATGTCCATGAATGAATGCTAACGAATGCGAAATACGATGAAAGCCAAATCTGTGCTTTGATGCTTCATTTGCAAATCACCTTTTAATCAAGATATCATTTTCTATTTATGGTATGTTGTTGAGCTCAAAATAATGTTTATCTTCTGCACAGCCACTTTTTTTCTCATTTCTGGGATTATATTTTTTCCTCCTTCTCTCTTGTTTTTCAACGAATACAAAAAACAATAATCATAACAAGGACATAAATGTGTAGCTCTTTGAGTTGTATTATGGTGGGGATTTCTATCATAGGTTGCTAGGAGCTATAAAAATAAACTGTGGGCCGCTAAGAGTTTTTAACTTATGAAATTAGAGAGGTTTCTAAAGGTAGATGCTCCTACAAGGACAGTGGAGTCATAATGGTCAAGTACTAAAACTTTCTTAAAAGAAGAAAATGGGATTTAGTTCTGCTTAGTCCAAGTTCTCAAGAACCTGGGACACATTTTGCAGAAAACCAATTACAAAATTTTGCAAGGTATAATACGGGCGAATTTTCAGGAATCCCGGTGAAAAGGAAGAAAAGAAACCAAACAAGTTCACTGATATCCAATCATGGACAGGAATTCAGCTTGACAGTAACCAATCATGGACGGGAAACGCGGTGGATTTCTAAGTGACGCGAGAAACAGAGATACCTTTGCTAAAGTTTTGAAAAAACTATAACAGATTGTAAAGAATAACTAATTGTAATTGTATTGATAGCTAAAAATTCTAAAATAGAATTAGCAAACAAAGAATTAGTCCAATATTATTAGTTGTGTTATTTCATAACTTGCCGTACCGGATGTGCTTTGCTACAACCTATAACGGCTTTTAAGCATTTTGAAGCATTACAAAAGCTTCCAGGCCCTTGGGATGCAATTATAATACCAGATTCGAAATTAACCTCCAAAAACCTTTCATTCGATACCCATATTGTCCGAATCGGCAAACATGCCCGTTTTGGGTGGGGCGCTCCCCCAGCTCGTTTAATCCGAAAGTTGTTAAACAAATCTGTGCTTTTGGGTACCAATAAGATTATAAGCAAAATATTGCTAATACCAATGCAATACTCACAGACATCTGGAGTTTATAATAAGTAAAAACGTGCCAAAATTCTGCCGGGCCGAATCTAATATGCCCTCCACCATAGATTGCATTTCAGACACATCGAATTAGAATTGCGTCTTTTAGGGGTTCTAGAAGTAAAATAGGGAGATCGGTTTCTATTGGATTTGTAGCAGGCCAAAGATGGATTCAGACCATATTTAACACTCGTGTTGAAGGTCATGGGAGAAGCCGTTGTGCAAAATTTCAGCCAGAACGGATAACTGCGCCCTCTAGCGGCTCAAAAAGTCAAGATCGCGAATCGTTTTATATGGCAGCTATACCGATTTGAACCATATTTGGCACAGTTGTTGGAAGTCACAAGAAAACATTTCAATCAAAATTTCAGCCAAATCGAATAACAATTGCGCCCTCTAGAAGCTCATAAAGTCAAGATCCCGAATCGGTTTATATGGCAGCTATACCAGGTTATGGACCGATTTGATCCATATTTGGCACAGTTATTGGAAGTCACAAGAAAACACTTCATTCAAAATTACAGCCAAATCGGATAATAATTGCGCCCTCTAGAGGCTGAAAAAGTCAAGATCGTAGATTGGCTTATATGGCAGCTACACGAGGTAATGAACCGATTTGAACCATATTTGGCACAGCAGTTGAAAGTCACAACAAAACATGCCGTGCTAAATTTCAGCAAAATCGGATAATAATTGCGTACTCTAGAGGCTCAAGAAGTCAAAATCTCAAATTGGTTTATATGGCAGCTATGTCCTGTTATAGACCGTTTTGAATCATATTTGACACAGTTATTGGAAGGCACAAGAAAACACTTCGATCAAAATTTCAGCCAAATCGAATAATAATTGCGCCCTCTAGAGGCTCAAAAAGTCAAGATTTTAGATTGGTTTATATGTCAGCTATATCCTGTTATAGACGTTATATGCCCTCTAGACGCTCAAGAAGTCAAGACCCCAGTTCGGTTTATGTGACAGCTATATTAAGTTATGAACCGATTTGAACCATATTTTGCACAGTAGGTTAAAGTCACAATAAAACACGCCGTGCTAAATTTCAGCCAAATCGGATAGTAACTGCGTTCTCTAGAGGCTCAAGAAGTCAAGACTCCAGATCGGTTTATATGACAGCTTTATCAGGTTTTGAACCGATTTTAACTATACTTGACACAGTTGCTGGAAACCATAACAAAACATCTCATGAAAATCTCAACCACTTCGGATAGGAATTGCGCCCTCTAGTGGCTCAAGAAGTCATGTCTTGAACCGATTTCAACTATACTTGGCACAGTTAATGGAAACCATAACAAAATATCTCATGCAAAATTTCAAAAAAATCGGAAAAGAATTGCGCCCTCTAGTGGCTCAAGAAGGCAAGATCCAAGATTGGTTTATATGGCAGCTATATCAAAAGATACACCGATATGACCCAATTACAATCCCATCCGACCTAAACTAACAAGAAGCATTTGCGCAAAGTTTCAAGCGGACAGCATTACTCATTCAAAAGTTTGCATGCTTTTGACAGACAGATGAAAGGACATTTCGTGACAATTGGACTACAAACACGGCCTGCATTTTGATTACAAGAATACATCGACTGACAAACGGACATGGCTAAATCGAATCAGCAAGTGATTCTGAGTCGATCGATATACTTATCAATGGGTTTAGCTCTTCTCCTTCTTAGCGTTGCAAAAAAAATGCACAGACTAAACTATCAGGTGACCTATTTTTAATGGTAGACAAAACCTAGAAGCGCCATCGTAGCTCAGAGATAACCATGTCAGTCGTTGATGCTAAAAACGTAATTTCTTGAATTAAGCAGCACTCATTGATATAGGAGAACAATCAACGCTGTTCCTTAATGGAATTGGAAAATAAGCCCAGTTACAATTTTTGACAAACCCCATAACCTGAGAAAATTCGGTTTTGAGATTTTGAGAAGGGTATCAATAGAAAGGTTCTTAAACAGCCCTTCATCACTAAAACTTACCTCTCCCAAAGAAAGTGGTACCAAAACTAAACTAAAAAACCCTCTCCCGAAGGAAAGGGTACTAAAACTACTCCTTCTAGAAGGAAACTACCCTTTTCCAAGGGAAATGGTACTAAAATTACGATTTCTTTTGAGAAAGGGTAATAAAACTACCCTTATCTTTGGGATAAGGTACTAAAACTACCATTCCCTTTGGGAAAGGTTACTAAAGCTACCCTGTCCTTTAAGAATTGGTACTAAAACTTGCATTTCCTTTGGGATAGGGTAGTAAAATAGCTCTTGTCTTTGGGATAGGGTACCAAAACTCATTTTTCCTGTGGAAAACGGTACACAAATTACCTTGTCTTTGGGATAGGGTACTACAACTAAACTTTCTATTGGGAAAGGTTACAAAAACTATCATTTCCTTTGGCAAACAGTACTGAAACAACCATTTCCCTAGGGTAAGGGTACTGAAACTACCTTTTCCTTTGTTAAAGAATACTAAAGCTACCCTTTCCATTGGGAAAGAGTACTTAAACTACCCTTTCCGAAAGGAAAGGTACCTTGCCTGGGGGAAAGTGTACAGAAACTACCCTTGTCTGTGGGAAAGGGTACTGAAACTACCCTTTTCTTTGGAAAAAGGTACTAAAACTACCCTTTCCAAAAAGAAAGGGTATTGAAACAACCCTTTCCAAAAAGAAAGGGTACTGAAACCACCCCTTCCAAAAGAAAAGGGTGCTAATACTACCCTTTCATAAAGGGAAGGGTGCTAAAACTGCCCTTTTTTTCTAAAAGGGAGGGGTACTAAAAGTACCCTTTCCACAAGGACTAAAATTAAATTTAAGTACACAGTGGAAACTTTAGGAAAGTGTACTTAAACTACCCTTTTCCACAAAAAATCGCACTAGAACTACCCTTTCCCAAAGGAAAGCTGTACTAAAACCACCCTTTTTAGTGGATAGGGTACTAAAACTACTGTTTTCCAAAGGAAAGGTTACTAAAACGAAAAGGGAATTAAAACTACACTTTCCAATAGAAAAGGGTACTAAAACCACCCTTTTCTATAGGAAAGGGTACTAAAATTATCATTTCCCATAGGAAAGTTTACTAAATCTGCTACTAAAACTACACTTTCCCACAGGAAAGTGTACTAAATATACATTTTCCCAAAAGAAAAGGTACTAAAACTACCCGTTCCCATAGAAAAGGGTACTTAAACTACCCTTTCCTGTGGGAAATGGTTCTAAAACTACCCTTTCCCAAAAAGGAAATTATACTAAAATATACTTTCCCAAAGGAAAGGGTACTAAAACAACACTTTCAATAAGGAAAGTGTACTACAACTACCCTTTCCCAAGGGAAAGGCCACTTAAACTACTCTTTTCCCAAGGAAAGTTTACTAAAACTACTCTCTCGCCGAGGAAAATTTTCTAAAACTTCTTCCTTTCCCGGAGGAAATGATACTTAACTACCCCCTTCCTTTATGAAAGTGTAATAAACTACACCTTCCTCTAGAAGAGTGTACTAAAACCACACTTTCCCAGAGAAATAATACTTAAGCTATTGTTTCCCAATGGAAAGGGTGTTCCATAAGAAAGGCTACTTAAACAAACTTTGCCAAAGGCAAGAATTCAAAGAGTACTACTATTTCCTTAAGAAAACTGAATTGTGAATTTTCACCAGATTTTGACGATATGTGGTCAATGAAAGTAGCCAAGGTCTTGGGTATACAAAGTTCGGCCCGACCTAACAAAATTCTTTTTATTCTCATTTTTAGTTAATTTTTGGTTAGCTAACAATACTCACAGCAAAATGTTTTATAAACACATAGTAATCGAAGGCTTACCTATAAAGAGAGAGAAAAAAATTTATATTAATTCAAAGTTTTCTTTTTTAAGGAAGTATTTAAAAAAAGCTAATATTCATGTTTTATTTCAATAGAAAAACAAACATTTTTTACATTGAAATTTTATTCAAGGCTATCAATAGCGTAGCATTTTTAATATTTATTTTTGCACTAAAGCCCCCTACATACTGTTTCCACTGTATTTTAACACCTAAGCTATCGCATATGTATCGTCTATATATGTGTATATGAATAAAAAAAAATCTTTATCATTTTTCTGGCAGAAAAAAAGAGAAGACAGAAAAAACATATCTTTGACATGGGATTTTCTTAGTTTGTTGTCGACGTTGTCGCTTGTCGTCGCATGCAGAAGACTGTTGTTCTGCACATGGTATAGAATTTCATGTCCTGCTGCTGGTGGTGGTGACGGTGCTACTGCCGTTGGTGATATTTGTATTCACTTTCAGAGATTTATTTACATCCACAATATGAATGAATTTTTATCTGTCGCTTGTCATCTTATTTGCTAAAGAAAATTTATTTGCTTAACATCATACTAAGTAAATATTTTGCCCGTTGAAAGTGTCATTCGATGAAAGAAGATACCACCCCCTATAATCTATCTCTCTTTCTCCACATCTCAGCAGACATTTGCCTTTGCATGGTATTGTATCCCAAATGTGAGTGAGAATGATTATGAAATCGGTATTTCAATCCTTTGAATACAGGCAACACAAAAGAGAGCAAAAGAGTGTGAGAGTATGTGTGTGTGAGTGTGTGAGTATTTGCTAGTGTTTGCAGACATGCAACTGACACACAAACACCCATAGGTGATGCAGTCAGTGTTTATGCCATATGCTTTTCAAATATGTATGAATAGTATGGAAATGAAAAGCATCAACAACAACTATGGAACTATTTTGGGTGAACAGAAAGAAAGATTTATGTTGGGTATTAAAAAAAAAAATAAATAAATGGAAAAACTACAAAAACTTTAGTTGGAACAAATAATGGAAATAAATAATTGCTGTTTTGCTTCAACTTTAATGAAATGAACCAATAAATATGCACAAGTCTAATAACTCAGGAAGCTCAATCATATTTGTCACAATAATTTGGGAATACAAGTTTCACAAAAGCCATACAAATGATGTAGCTGAAGTTGACTTTGGGTATGATTGGTTGGAAAATTTATTTACTTGTTATTCAGATTGATGGACTTGTTGCAGAATTGCTCAAATGTTGCAATGGAATATCAAAGTTTTCAGATTAGAAATAGCAAAGACTAAAAAATGTTTCTGTGAACAGGTAAATTGGCTCAAAGATCGAAATATAGCATGGCTTGCCTCCACCATATATTCCAAAAAGTGTTCCGGTAACAAATAATTGCGAACTCTAGAGGCTCAAGAAGTCAAGATCCCAGATCGGTTTATATGGCAGCTATATCATGTTCTAGACCAATTTGAACCATATTTGGTACAGTTGTTAGAAGTCATAACAAAACACCTCATGTAAAATTTCAGCCAAATTGGATAGGAATTGGGCCCTCTAATGGGTCAAGAATTCAAGACCCAAGATCGGTTTATGTGGCAGCTATATCAGGTTATGGACCGATTTGAACCATACTTGGCACAGTTGTTGGAAGTCATAGCGAAACACGTCGTGCAAAATTTCATTCCAATCGCATAAGAATTGCGCCCTGTAGAGGCTCAAGAAGTCAAAACCCAAGATCGGTTTATATCGCAGCTATATCAAAACATGGACCGATATGGCCCATTTACTATCCCAACTGACCTACACTAATAATAAGTATTCGTGCAAAATTTCAAGCGGCTAGCTTTACTCCTTCGAAAGTTAGCGTGCTTTCGACAGACAGACGGACGGACAGACATGGCTAGATCGACATAAAATGTCACGACGATCAAGAATACATATACATTATGGGGTCTCAGACGAATATTTCGAGTAGTTACAAACAGAATGACGCAATTAGTATACCCCCATCCTATGGTGGAGGGCATAAAAATGTTGTACGCTATTTTCACCGGGGGCTCAAACTCTACCGCCGCTTGAAATTTTGCACAAATACTTTTTATTTGAGTAGGTCGGTTGGTATTGTAAATGGGCCAAATCGGTTCATGTTTTGATATAGCTGCCATATAAACCGATCTTGGGTCTTGACTTCTTGAGCCTCTAGAGGGCGCAATTCCTATCCGATTGGAATGAAATTTTGCACGTGGTGTTTTGGAATTACTCCCAACAACTGCGGTAAGTATGATTTATATCGGGCCTTTTTTAGATATAGCGGCCATATAAACCGATTTTGGGTCTTGACTTCTTGAGCCTCTGGAGGGCGCAAATATCATCCGATTTGACTGAAATTTTGCACGTAGTGTTTTGGTATCACTTCCAACAACTGTGTTAAGTATGATTCAAATCGGTTTATAACCCGGTATAACTGTCATATAAACAGATCTTGGATCTTGACTTCTTGAGCCTCTAGAGGGCACAATTCTCATCTGATTTGGAAGAAATTTCGCACATTGGCTTCTCTCAAGATCTTTAACAGACGTGTCTAATATGGTCTGAATCGATCAATAGCTTGGTACAGTTCCCATATAAACCGATCTCCCGATTTTGCTTCTTGACCCCCTACAAGGCGCAATTCTTATCCAAATGAACTGAAATATTATACCATGACTTTTACAATGTTCAGTATTGATTTGTGGTCCGAATCGGACTATAACTTCATATAGCTCCAATAGCATAACAGTTCTTATTCAATATTCTTTGTTTGCCTAGAAAGAGATACCGCGCATAGAACTCGACAAATGCTATCTATGGTGGAGAGTATATAAGATTCGGCCCGGCCGAACTTAGCACGCTCTTACTTGTTTGATATCCAAAGTGAGGAGCGGACCCTCCCCGTTAAGCGAATTTTCAAAAACGCCAGATCTCGGAGAAGGGTGCACCGATATTTTGTATGTCTCCTCATGGTATCCCAAAAACACGAAATTGGTATAAAATTTTGGGGTCAAATAACCCGGGGGGACGCCCCATCCTAAAACTCACCCGAACGGACAAGTGTACCGATTGGGACAATATGGGTATCAAATGAAAGATATTTAAGAGTAGAGTACGAATTTGACATACAAATGTCATCGTAAGTGTTTCGGGGGAGGGTGGAGGTGGGTGTTTGGGATCCCCTACCCCAAAGAACCCCACAACAGGACTTCGTCACCACTTTGGGCAATCAAATGAAATGTATTTAAAAGTTTACTACAAATCTGACATAAAAGTTTATTTTTTGGTATCTGTGGCGATATGAAGATCTCGGCATCAAAGGACTCAAATAAATTGTCTTTTGAATCTTAGCGTGGGATCTATGGCCATGTTTGCCTATTATGGCAGTAAGGGGCTCAAACGAAAGGTATTTGACAGTAAAAAAAACACGAATATGATATGCAATTTTGAGGCCAAGTGTTTGGGGGTAGTGTCACCCCATAAACTCCCCCTAAACCAATTGCAATTGCGGCTCAAATAAAAGGAATTTAACAGTAGAGTCCGATGCTGATATTTTTCAGGGCTAACTGCGTGAGTGGCCGTACCACCCTACGTACCCCTCAAACTGGACATATTTGTGGATTATGGCAGAAAGGGGCTCACATCTGATATCTGTTATATGACCAAGTGTTTCAGGGATCACTCTCATAAAACCCCCTGAACCACACATATATACGGACTACAGCAATATAAAGCTCAAATGTGGTTTATGGGAGTAGAGAATGAATTTGATATCCACTTTCGGAGCAAAGGGTTCAGCTTCTCCAATCCACCACCAAAACCATGAGAATGAAGTTGATCTAACATCTTAACTTTAATGGGCGGACGCTCACTTCACCCCATTCACAAAAACGTCTGATCTTGGAGATGGGTAGGTCGAGTTAAGTGAAATTTAGTTTTTTTTCTAATAACTCGAAAACAGAAATTTGCTTTACAAACGGAATGACAATATTAGGCTCAAATGAAAGGTATTTGAGACTAGAGCACGATACAGATACAGGGGGTTCAACTCATCACCAAAAACACCCCTATACCGGACATATTCACCGACCATAGCAATTTAAGGCTCAAATGTAAGAAATTTGGGAGTAGAGCACCAATATGATATCCACATTAAGGCGAAATATTTGAAAGGCCATACCAGCACCACCAAACAGGACTTTTTTCTTGAGCGTGCCAATAAGAGAGTGAAAGATGGCGCAGCGGAAAGGGCCTTGTCCAGCTAGTGCTCACTAAAATCCTCTCACCAAATTTTCCAATCCAAATTTCTTATTGCATTGCTACAACAATGTGTTGCGAAACTTTTATTTAAAGTCTTATACCACTTTGGATTTGGCAGAATTGATGTTGGCATTTGTGAATAACGGGCAAAACATAAATCCTATAAAACGAAAAATCTTTAAACTTATCATCTTACCGTCAAAAACAATCTCTGATTCGGCTTTGTTCGCTTTTTGCTTGTGGGAGGGTGCTCGCTTTTGTTAAGCTGAATGAAATTTGACGCTGTTCTGCTCAGCTCAGGCCAAAGCAGTCACACTCGCCCCCAACCCGTGGACGCCTAAAAGTATGTCTTAATAAATTTTAATGCGTTCAACACACAAAGTATGCCACACACAACAACAAGTTCATACTTTTTCTCATTTCATATATTTTTTCTATATGCGATTTCGTTTTGTTTTTCACCATTTTGTTACTTCTCTGGTAGTTTAAAGCGATTTTCAAATAAATTTCATTTATGAACAAAATACCACAAAGAGAAAAGTTTCTTGGTTTTCATACTTTGTTATTGCTTTTGTTGCTGCTACTCTTGTTGGCATTGTTGTTGTGTTGTTGACGGGGCGCTCTGGAGTTTAACATTTTTTTTTTTTTGCTTTGTTTGGTTTGAACTCTAAAACCCTTTTCGTTATGTGGTTGGCTGTTAGCACAAACTTTTTGTTGCTATTGTTGTTACATTGAACTTTGTGGATTTTTGTTTTGTAGTATGTAGACTGGTGTAGAGTAGTGTTGGGAGAGAGCGAGAGACAGAGTGAGGCAGAGAGTTGAATAGTATTTATAAGCAGAATTTATACAATATGTACCTGACGCACAGCAATATGTAAGAAAAAGGTTTATGGGGAAAAAATGTAACGAGGTCTGGCAGTGGGAAAAACTTATTAACCTATGGGCTAATTTTGTAACTAAAAACCGAGACTTTCCTCAAACTAACCCCAGCAAATAGAATAAAACCAGTAAGAAAGGGCAAAAGTCGGGCGGTGCCGACTGCATAATACACTACACCTACCCTATAAGTACAATGTGGGAGCTATATCTAATTCTGAAACGATTTCGAGAAAACTTTTTAGATATTGTGGTAGTCATCGAAGAAAGATTTTTCAGTAAATGCGTTTGCAGTGGGTCTTGGAGTGAAAATCGGAATTTTGTAGAACAAAATATTGGTCTTTTTGGTAGCTATATCCAAATATAGACCGATCTGAACTCACGACACGGAATGCCTAACACAACTTACTGTCCCATATTTCGGCGAAATCGGATACTAAATGCGCCATTTTAGGGACCCAAGACTTCAAATCGAGAGATCGGTCTATATGGCAGCTATGTCCAAATCTGGACCGATCTGTGCCAAATTAAAGAAGGACGGACCGATATGGGCCAAATTGGAGAAGGCGACATCGAACAATAAATGCGCCTTTAATGGGCCAAAAACCTCAAATCGAGAGATTGTTTTATATGACAGCTATATCCAAATCTGGACCGATCTATGTCATATTGCAGAAGTATGTCGAGGGGCTTAACACAACTCACTGTCCCAAATTTTGGCGAAATCGCACAATAAATGCCCTTTTTATGGGCCTAAGACCTTAAATCGATAGATCGATCTATATGACAGCTATATTCAAACCTGGACCGATTTGGGACAAATTGAAGTGGGATGTCGAAGAGCCTAATACAACTCACTGTCCCAAATTTCGGCGAAATCGCACAATAAATGCGCTTTTAATGGACCTAAGACCTTAAATCGAGAGATCGGTCTATATGGCAGCTATATTCAAATCCGGACCGATCTGGGACAAATTGAAGAAGGATGTCGAAGGGCCTAACAAAACTCACTGTCCCAAATTTCAGCGACATCGGACAATAAATGCGCCTTTTATGGGCCCAAGACCTTAAATCGAGAGATCGGTCTATATGGCAGCTATATCAAAATATGAACCGATCTGGGCCAAATTAAAGAAGGATGTCGGAGGGACTAACACAACTCCCTGTCCCAAATTTCAGAGAAATTGGAAAATAAATGAGCTCTTAATGGGCCAAAATCCTTAAATCGAGAGATAGGTCCATATGGCGGCTATATCCAAATCTGAACCGATCTAGGTCAAATTGCAGAAATATGTCAAAGAGCCTAATCACTGTCCCAAATTTCGGAGAATTCTGAAAATAAATGCACATTTTGTGGGCCCCCAAACCTTTAATCGAGAGATCGGTCTATATGACAGCTATATCCAAATCTGGGCCAAATTGAACAAAGATGTCGAAGGGCCTAACACATCTCACTGTCTCAAATTTCGGCGAAATCGGACAATAAAACCTTAAATCGCAAGATCGGTCTATATGGCTGCTATATCCAAATCTGGGCCGATCTGGGCCAAATTGAAGAAGGGCCCTCACTCACTGTTTCAAATTTTGACACAATCGGACAATAAATTCTTCTGTTATGGACCCAAGACCTTAAATAGAGAAATCAGTCAATATGGCAGCTATATCCAAATCTGGACCAATTTGGGCCAAACTGAACAAGGATGTCGAAGGGCCTAGTACATCCACTGACCAAAATTTCAGCAAAATCGGATAATAAATGTGGCTTTTATGGGCCTAAGACCTTAAATGGGCGGATCGGTCTATATGGAGGCTATATCAAGATATTGTCCGATATAGCCCATCTTCGAACTTAACCTACTTATTTTTATACCCACCACCGAAGGATGGGGGTATATTCATTTTGTCATTCCGTTTGCAACACATCGAAATATACATTTCCGACCCTATAAAGTATATATATTCTTGATCAGCGTAAAAATCTAAGACGATCTAGTCATGTCCGTCCGTCTGTCTGTTGAAATCACGCTACAGTCTTTAAAAATAGAGATATTGAGCTGAAATTTTGCACAGATTCTTTTTTTGTCCATAAGCAGGTTAAGTTCGAAGATGGGCTATATCGGACTATATCTTGATATAGCCCCCATATAGACCGATCCGCCGATTTAGGGTCTTAGGCCCATAAAAGCCACATTTATTATCCGATTTTGTTGAAATTTGGGACAGTGAGTTGTGTTAGGCCCTTCGACATCCGTTGTCAATTTGGCTCAGATCGGCCTAGATTTGGATATAGCTGCCAAATAGACCGATCTATCGATTTAGGGTCTAAGGCCCATAAAAGCCACATTTATGGTCCGATTTCGCTGAAATTTGGGACAGTGAGTTGTGTTAGGCCCTTTGACATGTTTCGTTAATTTGGTCCAGATCGGTTCAGATTTGGATATAGTTGCCATATAGACCGATCCTCCGGTTTAGGGTCTTAGGCCCACAAAAGCCACATTTATTATCCGATTTTGATGAAATTCGGGGCAGTGAATTGTGTAAGGCCCATCGACATCCTTCGTTAATTTAGCTTAGATCGGTCCAGATTTGGATATAGCCGCCATATAGATCGATCCTCCGATTTATGGTGTAAGGCCCATAAAAGCCACATTCATTATCCGATTTTGCTGAAATTTGGGACAGTGAGATGTGTTAGGCCCTTTGACATATTTCTTCAATTTGGTCCAGATCGGTTCAAATTTGGATATAGCTGCCATATAGACCGATTTCTTGATTTATGGTTTTGGGCCCATAAAATGCTCATTTATTGCCCGATGTCCCCGAAATTTGGAACAGTGAGTTAAGTTAAGCCCCTTGACATACTTCTTCAATATCGCACAGATAGGTCCAGATTTGGATATAGCTGCCATATAGACCGATATCTAGGTTTTAGGTTTTGGGGCCATAAAAGACGCATTTATTGTACGATGTCGCTGAAATTTGAGACAGTGAGTTTGGTTAGGCTCTTCGACGTCCTTCTTCAATTTTGTTCAGATCAGTCCAGGTTTGAATATAGCTGCCATATAGACCGATCTCTGGATTTAAGGTTTAGGGCCCATATAAGAGGCATTTATTGTCCGATTTCGCCGAAATTTGGGACAGTGCTTAGTGTTAGGCTCTTCGACATGTTTATGCAACTTGGCCCAAATCGGTCCAGATTTGGATATAGCTGCCATGCAGACCGATATCTCGATTTAAAGTCTTGGCCCCATAAAAGGCGCATTTATAATCCGATTTCAATGAAATTTGACTTATGTTCGGCTTTTCGACATCCGTGTCGTATATAGTTCAGATCGGTGTGAGGTATATGAGTATAAGGTATGAAATTTTCACCGAATTTTGATGAAAGGTGCTTTACATATATACCCGAGGTGGTGGGTATCCAAAGTTCGGCCCGGCCGAACTTAACGCCTTTTTACTTGTTTTTGCTGTTGCTGAATTTTTCGGACATAAAAAAAAGAATAGGTTCAAAATTTCAGATCAATATCTCTATTTTTAAAGATTGTAGCGTGATTTAAACAGACAGACGGACGGACATGGCTAGATTGTCTTAGATTTTTACGACAATCAAGAATATATGTACGGACAAACAGACGGACAGACAAAGGGACAGCGTTAAATCGTCTTAGAAATTTAGAATGATCAAGAGTATGTATTCATTTGTGGGGTCGAAAGTTTACATTTCGATGTTTTACAAATGGAATGACTAAATGAATATACCCCCTTTCCTATGGTGGTGGTTATAAAAATCCTAAATTTGTGATTATCTATTGAAAGAACATTTATTTTTTCGTTGTGAGTTCGTCTTTGACTTCCCATCTTCTGACGAGCACATGGCAAAAGGCACGTTTCATATTACAAATTATCCTAGGTTAGGTCTTGTTAGTCTATAACAAGTTTAAAGTTTCAACATCTACCTCCACTACTGCTCTTCAATGCCTCTACCATGATTCAAAGCCCCCATTCCGTGTTACTACATTTCCCCAATTTGCTGTCCTCTCCCCTCGTTATTTAAATATCCATGTTCGTCGTATTTGTTAAACAATAACGTAACAAATTCACAAAACATTTTCCTGTCAACAAAGTTGAACTTTTTCGGTTTAGATGTTGTGGAACAAGGGAAATGGGGAGAGTCTAGGGTATAGCAGTCCGTATATGAGTGTGAATGCTCACACATATAGCAGACATTTGCAGGAATATGGCAAAAGGGGCGGACAGGGGTCCGTTCAATGCCAAACAGCCAGTCAGCCAGCCAGGTTAACATGCTCCAAGAAAGGGTGTTGTGGCATAGTCAGATTTCCGGCATGGCAGCATGGTGCATTTGGGGCGAACTTTTGGCCAGAGTGGGGATATCCCCAGTCGGTGTGTGTGTGTGTGTGTGTGTGTGTGAGTGTTTGGAGCGGCATAAACATATTTTCTGATATAATAAAGTTTGTTTTACTGTTGCTACATTTTGACAACTATGGTGTCAAACCACAAAACGAACGTACAAACGAAAATATCGTCAACCGCGGTGCCATCATCATCGTCGTCATCATGGTAGTCGTTGCTTGATATTCATTTTATGCCAAATGTTGATGATGTTCTCTCATAACAATACCAGGGAGCAATGCTGGCATACGCATACGGATAGATGGATGGAGAGCTAGCTGCACCGTTACCAATTTCCCCTTTTGTCAAACAATTTTCGCCAGGGAGGTATGAATTCATACATATGAACTTTTTTTGCAGCAGAGGGGATTTTTTTTTTTGGAGAACTGCTTTTAGCCATACTATGCTGTGGCAACACGGTAGCCGAAACAACAGCCACAATACCATCAACAGCAAAAATAATGCTTGCCTAGAACCCCTGAGGTCCTTTGTTGGAGGATAGGGGAATGTTTCTTCATCTTGTTAGCGTTGCTGTTGTGGAGCAGCTGAACAGAATGTTTTCGTTTTAAACTTTATTGTCATTTTTTGCAAAATGTTGCTGCAAAATGGGAAATGTTCAACGAATTAACCTGGGGACAGGGTACTGGAAACAAGAGCGGGTAACCTTATAAGGGGGAAAGTGAGAGAACGACATATCTTGGCAATAGCCTCAAGACATTGGATTTTAACAGCAATCAGAGGATTGTCATGCAGTCGTTGGCCCTGTTTGTGTGTTTGAAGGTCTTTAGAGCTGCGTCTTCTTCCAATGAGGATGGATGTTGGACCATTCCTTCTTAGAGGATTAGGGTGTTCAGGTTTATAAGGTGTAAAAAACACATTTAACCTGCATGGTGCGATAACAGCAACAGCAACAGCATTATTGCCCCCCAGCATTGAATTTATTTTCATTTCTCTTCATTGTGCTTTAGTATCCTTCAGGAGTTTTCGAAATTTTCATGGCAAGAGCTCTGAATGATATCAAAATATTGATTTTGCCAAATCCCCTAAGCTTGTTTTTCTTATTTCGCAAATCGAATTCCTACCGTTTAAGAAGTCTAATTAAATTTGGTCAATAATCTTAAATTCGACATGGGATTTGGGATTTGCTCGCCGCTAGCCTTCCCTCATTTATTGCCCCAGGGAAAACAGACATGAAATGCGCTTAATAATAATAAATTCGTTATTTGTTACTTTTGTACGAGTCCGTGTGTGCGTGCAGGTGTGTGTTTGTTTGCTGGTTTTTGCGACATGGCCTTGTCGACATTCTTGAAATTCCATAGAAATTACTTTGGTTCTTGGAATAATGAAATTATATTGAGGTAATGTAGGAAAATCTACGCATTTAAGAGGATACAGCAAAAAAGAAAGTGCGGATTGTTTTTAAAAGCTTTGTTTTTCGGAGATTTTTTTTCGAAGATTTACTATGCTAACATAACCAAGTTTAAATGGCTGCATGGCCGCATATATCAGGATTAAGATTGTGCTAGACATTTGAGAAATTGAGCATTTTCTTCAGCTTACAAGTAGAGTGCATATATTATCATATGAAAATTGTTGTGATAAAGATT